>NC_134829.1:34533897-34591750 GCF_004210375.1 Tachypleus tridentatus
ATGATCACGCAAAGTTCCCCACACCATACACTTCCATGTGATGACAGGTGGACAATTATTCTTCTATCATTTCGTTTAACGAGGGTTTGACATGCGGTCTTGATTCGCATTATATAATTCGAAATGTGTCTCTAAATGAAATATACAACCGAGATAAACGTCTAAATTAACATATATATTAGGCGAACTTACTTTTGCAGCGTAAAACATTAAATTACGTGTTCTGTCTATCTGTCCGTTTATGACATCCTTGCATAACTACAAAAACGTACATTTTGGGTACTTGAGTGTAATTTTAGAGCCTTAAAAATCAACTACACGTTACCGTAATTGAATTTTTATATTATTCCAGGTTAATTGAAATTCACAACTAAATATTTATTTGGGACTGTGGTTATTTTCTCTTCTGGAAGAGGTAGTGATCAAGGCGAGTTATATCTGAGCAGTAAACTTCAAAAGGAATACCAGTTTTATGCAAATCGCAGGCCCCCTTTGGCCGAGCTCAAAATGCAAAATAAATCTTATTATAAGGTATAGTTAGTCAGCACATGTGCGTCTCTGAGCTGTAATTCGACTGTTGCACGTGGTCGCATCGGTGGAATCTGAAATTGGATGTCAAACTCGTTGGCCATTTTCTTAAATGTAATAAACATTAAAATATCCACTTTATTTATATTCTTAACCCTTTTATTTTATTTTACATTTATTTCTCCGAAAGGGGACCGAACGCCATCTGGACGGGTCGTGTGTTTTAACCACAGTGACGTGTTGTATGTCAGTCAGTCAGTAGACAATAAAATTACGTTACATAAGGGAACTTTAACGTTGCAATTTGTTCTATCGTGAGTCAGTAAAACGTGAGTATACCATAAATCGCGAGAAAAATTATGCGCTTTGTAGGATACAACACAACATGATATATGAACTTTAAATAAAAAAATGTTACTCTTAATTTTGGTTACATTTATTCTTGAAAAAGAACTCTACTAGAAACCCTGCGAAAGTACATCTTGTATTATAATATAATGTTGTATTGTTGTTGTTTTTCCAGTGATTCGGTTACAAAGTAGATGTCATATTCACTTCTTCTATCGTTGTAATAAACAAACAGCAAGCACGTGCTTCAGGTTGTCAGTTAGTTTCTGTAAAAAATAGAAATGTAACATTGTGATTTCCAGAATAAAAAACTAAAACGTTTGTCACGACACTTTGGACTCTAGTGTGAAAGAAGTAAAACACTAGTTCCTTATTCACACGAAACCACAAAAATGTCCAAAAAATTTGGCAGAAATAAATAGGAAACAAACGAGCAAGTACAAAAATGAAGAAAAAGATAAATGCGATGACAGGGAGACGTGTGTATATTACATAAACAGACAGACGTACATACACCTTGACGTATAGAGAGTCAAGGAAAAACGCTACTAGATCTTAGTTAGATCGATAGACATACATTCTTTGAAGTTAACGTAATCTTAATATCTTAATGATATTACCTGATTACCGACGTCTTCCGAGGCTGGGCAGGAAGTGCCTTATTAACTTCCTCCGGAAGTACGTAACGTTGAGAGTGCATTAAGGAAAGCCGATGGTTGGGAACTCTTCTGTTTGATTACTATCATTGCTATAAAGACAGCTGTAACTTGTACGAGTACCTCTTCACAAATGAGCGTACACACATACACACATATTAAAATAATCCTTCAAACATAAACAAACACACACTCGCAAACAGAAATTAAATGTGCTCTTACATACAAATACACTCCCCCCTTTTTTACATAACCCTGTATAAAACAAACAAGCATATAAAATATCCACGTGTCGCGTGAAGATCAATTTTATCAACACGTTGCTGGAACTTCCTACCAAATTATCGTCAACTTTCTCGATTAACGTGTTAAAATAACAGTGGCTAAAACTAGTTAATAGTGAATCCAGTCATCTAACAAAAGAGAAATAAAAGATTTCTCAGGATCTTTGCACGATCGCGTATATAAAATCTCCCTGCTGGATAAAACTATAAATGTATCAAATATAATAGACATGCGCTATATTTTTTTAGTTGTTTCACAAGTTTGTATCCGATGTTCAATCCCTTCATTATTAGTTACATAGTTTTTATACGAGCTCGTGTGCGTCTTCAAACATCCCTTCTTTGGCTGTTATAATATTCTGTTATTACATTTGACTGCATGAAGCTTATCCGCTTTAACTGAAAGCAATTTGATATTCTGCAAACGAGTAAACTTGTATTTCTACTTTATCTACTCGTGTGCGTCGAATGATAAGTCTATAAAAATATTACAAAAAGCAATATTAACACGACGAAAGGGTGAAAGGATAATATGCAGTTACTACAAACAACACCTACTGAAACTTTTTTTGAGAGAGATTCAAGTGTTCAGAATAGTATCACTGTTTGTATTTCTGTCGTTCATCTATCCACCTTTCTTATATTTTTTCAATAAAATACAGATAGTTACGTATGTATGAACATAAGAGTCATCTTGTTTGTAATGACGAGAATTACGGTCTTAACAATAACACGAGATAGAACTTATTTCGTTACCATGCAACCGTGTGTACAAATAAATAAACTTCGAACTGTGTCTGAGGCCCACCAGTGACTCAAAGGTAACTTTTTAGGATTAGAAGCTAAAAGTGAGGGTTCGATACCCATGGCAGGCAAATCACAAAAGGCCCATTGTATACTTTTTGTGCTTAACAACAATAAATCAACCGAAGTGTATTAGAGAGAACTGAGAAGTTGTTACTTTATTTTACAGCGCCACCTATCCATGTAGTTTATACAATAACAATATAAAAAAAAGGACAACTAGCACGTACTTCATTTTTACTCGTTATAGCAAGAGTTGATACGATATTCTAGAGTTCAAGCAACAGATATATAGATATAAGTATCATATAGTTAAACAGATATGCTTGGGGAAAAGATAAAACAACTTTCATTTATAAGAAAACTATTATAGAAATGACAGAATGTTGCAAGTGACACACTTGACTCGTTTTGAAACTGGGTTTCGCTCGTCTGACCAATCACACAACGGAAAGACTGAAGCTTTACCATAATAGGTTATCCAGTAAAGGCAGCCTTCGAGGTTATATACACCACGTGCGTGTGTGTGATTATCGTGCACACTCGAAATGTCGACAGTATCAGAGAAAGAAGTGCATATTGTTTCTCTGTTAAGCTCTGCAGTACAGGACGCATGCGTAACACGACTTCAAAGATTGTATCAAAGTAACTTCTATTTCCAGATTATATTAAAGTATCGCATCTGAAGTGACTTTTCGGAGCTTCTGAGTTATTTTTCCATTCACTTGTTTCTACTGTTTTGCCTTGCATTGCATATCGTTACATCATTATATATAGATGAAAGTTCACAGTGCCGAAGATATGCACATGTTACACACGGCGTGCATGGGACAAAACTATAGGGCGAGTAGTTGCTAAAATGATTTTACAGTCTTTCAAAATATGACGTACGAAAATATATTTAGAAACTCTCAGGACCTGCTAATGTCATTTCCTCTTGTTCCGTACATTATCATTTGGCTGCTGTGTAGCTGAAAGACATGGTAGTTACCCTCACCCTTAATTCTCTCTCCTCCTCCTAGGGTGATCAATATGAGCAAGTAGAGTTAGGAGAAGGACCAGAGAAGTATGTGATAGTCCTATGTAAGAAACCACAAGAAGGACAGAGTCGTATCTTTGTAGCTTTCATTTTAGATCTTTGTGGTCTTCAAAGTGTTAGCAATACAGTTTTAAAACCATAATATTTACGTTTTCTTTTATGGAACTGTAGATAATTTTTTGCTTGTTTTGTTTTGTTTTTTGAATTTCGCGCAAAACTACACGAGGGCGACTCTCTTACCAACGAATAGTGGGATTGACCATAACCTTATAACGTACCCACGGCTGAAAGGGCGAGCATGTTTGATGCGACGGGGATTCGAATCCGTGGCCCTCGGATAACGAGTCGAACGCCTTAACCCACCTGACTATGCCGGTTCTGTAGCTAATTTAGAGCTTACTTTCAAAAACATATTACAATAGTTCGACAAAAATTACACGTTTCATTGTCCAACGGAGCGGCCTGCAGTTTTATTTTTAACTCAAAGTCGTTTTGGCAACGGAATCTTCTTATTGAAACCCAACACGCATATCCTCTAACAACAACAACGTCTCTTAACTAGAAATCGTAATACAGACTGACACAACACTAAAACAACCACTGAATGGCATTAATTAATCCATAAAACTCACGAACTACCTTCTGTCTGGTCATATGGACTTTCCTCAACAACAGATTTGTTAACCTACTCGTATTTATGTGGTTTGGCATTGTCTTCACTGCAATACAGAATAATAACCTTGTTATAATCGAGCTGGTGATATTTATGTCCAAAACTCGGATCTCGGAAACTACCGCATCGGTCATCACCAATCATAAGTGGTAATATTTATATAACTAGGCAGTATTTTTATAGCTAAACAATAAATGAAACAATATAAATATCAACAAAGATGACGTGTTTGAGGTTTAATTAATTAAAAATTACAAACAAAAAGAGTAAGTTTTAAATGTAAAATGATCAAAAACAAACTAAAAAAAAACGTTTTTATTTAGTGAAAATCTCGTGAGTGTCGCAATAGGAAACCAAGGCTCTTTCATTGGTAACTGCGTCTATAAAGAAATACTTTAATAAAATATCTACTCTGTGATGTAACGCTGTGATTACAGCTCATTTTTAAACGTAAAATTTAAATAAAATCATTTTTCTCATGAATAGTAAACATCGTTGAATATCAAGCATGAGTACATTGTTGCAGAATTGCCAGACGATTCCAGAAAAGGCGGCAGGCCTAATAGCCTTCCAGAAACAATAGCAGTCGTATTTACTTGGTTGGCGGATATTTTTTTATTTTAATAGTAAAAACAGCGCGATATTAAAAAGATTTTTTTTTTCTAAATCCGGCATTTTACACACTCTACTTAAGAAACGGAAAGCACAAAGATTGTGCCATAAACTGGTTCTTATCAAATACTTAGAGTAAAACACCAAGTTCACATTCGCAACTTTATAAACCTAATCATTTAATGAGCTGAAGAATAACAAAGATCACTGTGTAAGGATTTCCTACAAAGGAACGCAGACTGTGAATTAGTATATGGGTGTTATCTGTCCTTTAAACTATGACCTAAAGTAACAGAAAGAAAATGCCCAAGAGTAAAAGTACCAACTTCTAAAGTGATTACTTTTAAAAACACAGGGGTCAAAATATTAGAGTCCAAGGTCACGAGTGGTGGGCGATTCTTGGCGATACAAGACAGAAACCTGTGTTACGAGTAAATATCAAATAATATAATTAGCGTAATGCAGTTTAAGTGTTATGTAAATAGTGCTAAGGGTGTTCTATACCGCGATTTTCTAGTAATGAGCCAGGACAAACGTGGTTATGAGTTGCAGTGGGCCCAGCATAACTCTGACTGCCCTAAACTATCGGATAATCAACTGGATCTGTGAGCCTTTATTGTTATGTTGAATGACAAATGGCCGTGAGGTGTAAAATGTTGGAAATTCTAGGCCTTTGTTTCGTTAGATATAACCACAGAATGGTTACATCTTATGTTTGAAATGTCAAACGTTTCGTTGTAGAATTTAGTTTATTTGTATTTAAATTTACTGTGAAGTAAATTAAACTTCTATATAATAAAGTTAAGGTAATTTCATAAATACTTATAAACCTCATTATTTCCGTTCGTCGGTAGAGGGCGCATATTGATGTAACACATAAAGTTTGTTTGTTTTGGAATTTCGCACAAAGCTACTCGAGGGCTATCTGTGCTAGCCGTCCCTAATTTAGTAGTGTAAGACTAGAGGGAAGGCAGCTAGTCATCACCACCCACCGCCAACTCTTGGGCTACTCTTTTACCAACGAATAGTGGGATTGACCGTAACATTATACACCCCCACGGCTGGGAGGGCGAGCATGTTTAGCGCGACGCGGGCGCGAACCCGCGACCCTTGGATTACGAATGGCACTCCTTACGCGCTTGGCCATGCCAGGCCAACAATTAATGAGAATAATAAATAATAATAAATTATTAAATGTAACCAGCACATAGTCGGTTCATTAGTAACCACAATACATTCGCTTCGTTAGGTTTTAAACGTTTAGTGGATTTAAAAAACTTATGTTAAAATATGTATGAATTAATTATATAACTTTTACTGAAAAGGACGCTTCTACCAATTAATTTAGTTTGTTTATTACGAATAGCGACAGACTAAAGCTCTTTTGATATAACTGTATTTTTCTTGAAACATCTAGGTTGTTTTTGTTATTTTCGGAATGACAAAGAATTTTTTTTAAATCAGTTAAAACTCACTTACCTCCACATTAATGTTGTTGTATTAGTAATTACGCTTTGAAAAGTTTTGAACAATCTTAGCTGTCCACACCAGAAACACTTCTTATAACGTTCGTCAAGGAAAACAAAAAGAGACAAACGTGATGGATTAAAACAAGTACAAAATACAGCGCGAAACGTTTGAACTCAACACATTCCCGCAGAAAACAACACGAAAGAGTAAGGTAAAAGTAAATGAGAAATCATGGACCACAAACAAACCCATCACAGCCCGTAAGTGCTGGGGATATGAGCAGCTGCGTGCGACACACTCTTATATCAAGCGTCTGCTTAACGGTATTGGACATCGGCCATGTTTGGCCCGTGTGACAATATTATGGGTTGATGGTATTATGTGTCCCACACGTGTGACGTCGGGTACATAAGTAGAACCATCTGGCAGTTACAAAATTGTTTAAGTTACAGATGGTCCTTTTGTCGGGCTGGTTATCTCTATCTTCATTCTTTCAGCTCTCTCTTCCTCCGCTGTAGAATGGGTTACGATTTAAAATGTATCGGATTTATAGCGAATGCGTGATTTTAGTTTTCAATTTTATTAATTTATTCATTTTTTCTTACTTTTACAGCTGCTATTTTGTTTGCTATATATATAAAAACTGTTAATAGCAGGAAACTACATCTGGTATTGAAACAATTATTAGAGAGGTCGACGGCAAAAAACTTAGACACCAAACTTGAACTGGAATATCTTCAGACAAAGAATTCTGGTGTTTGGTTTTTGTTTTGGTGGTAACTTTTATTTGTGTTATAACGAAAGCTTGACGCAATTCAATAATTCTTTGTTTTGTTTTAATCATTTCTGACTAATTTTGAATCAAGTACTTTAAAATACGAAACCTTGTGCTGTTTCTATGGACTTTCTCTTTTGCATAGACTTACTTTAAAAAAAATGGCATGAAGATTTTCCATAATAACCTTTCTGAAGTTCTCTTGTTAGGCTCACAATATCAATTTCAAGTAAAGTATGTGTTATTAGCTTGACTAGACTCCTGTGTCATATTTTGGGATAGTAATGAGGCAAGACATGCCCATCTTGACTGTTTGCCAGCTGGATATAACACACGTTAACTTGTTTATGCAAGATAAAGGTTAGATAGAACTGCGTAGTTGAGATATGTAATTTTGAACATGCAAGACGTATGAATTGTGAACTTGGAGCACAGGTTTACTTTGGTGCAAATTTTAGTGGTAAATTTGTTTGATACTATGATTGAAATATGAATTTTTAACTTAGCGAACTGTATACCAATCCATGCCATATCATAAAATACTCCCCACACTTTAAGCTGTTTGTGCGTTATAAGAGTGATAGTCGATCCATTATTATAAAGATTTCGGGTGATAAGAATATGTAATATTATACTCATCGGCAGCGACGCAGTTTGTTTAATCTCTTAATTATATACACCTACATTTCTCAAAAATATTAATACCAAAATATTACCATATTACCATAAATATTAATATCAGAATCAATGCGAAATAACATTATATAAAATACTAAATTAAATATATCAACCGAGGAGACGTGAAAGCACCCAACATTAAGTCAGTCATAGCTTGAAGGCACTCATCCAAAACAGGTATGACGTGGAGGCACTAAACCAAGGCATGACGTGGAAGCACTTTACGCTAAGACAAAGACAGATATAACTTGAAGACACTCAGCACCAAGACAAGTAGAACATAAAGGCACTTAATACCAAGCCAGGTATTTTGCATTCATATAGAGCTGAAAACACGTTGGCTGGCAGACTACGCCGGTATAACAATACAATAACAAATGAGTTGTATTCAAGTGTTTTAATGCGCCTCATTTAGATAATAATACCCTCGTACTTAATGAAAGTTATACACATGTTGGACTATGAATAGTATTATGGCATGACGTGACTTAAGGGCTGGCAAAATCGATAGTTCAAACCATGTGTAGAATCACATGACCAATTATTTTCTACCCTTGATAGTCATCGTTTAGCTGACGTCATTTTATGATGGAGAGTATATTGACAAGTATTAATTGACATAATTACTGTTGTAACAGGTATAATGTCAATCATACTTTTGCGCAAAGTTACGTAAGAGCCATATGTGTATAGTTTTTCGTAATTTCGAACTGATAAACTATATGGATTCAAGTCAGAAAAATCAACACCCATCACCAACTCTTGTGTAACCGAATTATAGGATTTGACTGTCACTCCTATAGTACACCCTCAGTAACAAAACGAGTTTTAGAACAACGAAACACGAACCATGAACCCTCGGATTCACAGTTTACGCAGGGCAATCATTAGACCATATTCAGCCTTTTTATTCAGAGGTTATATGTTATACATGAGGACTACATATACAAATAAATGTTGATTGGTTTTTTATGCAGACAATTTCTCTGTTTTTGAAATGATCGTACACACAAATGCGTTGCCCAAATTTCTTTTTCCCCCCACACAGTAATACGTAATTCAGTAGACACGTCAGTTGGTGTTATGACAATATACAAGTAAGTGGTATGGTAAAACAAACAATTGAAAAGTCGACATTATATTATTTGATTTTCTTAGCACTGTCCGAGGATGTCGTAACATCACGCCTTTATTTTCTTAGAACCCCAAACATTTTCTTGGTCCAATTCATTACAGCTTTGAAAAGAAAGAAGTTCCCAAGAAACCTATGGCAACACCGCTGCTTACAACAGTGGTAAAGGTTACGAAACCTAATTAAAAACAGGTATAATAAATTCACGTACACAAGTTTGTTTATTCTGAATTTCGTGCAAAGCTACACAGGACTATCTGTGCAAGCTGTTCCTAATTTAGCAGCGTAAGGCTAGAGGGAAGGCAGCTAGTCATCATCATCCACCGCCAACTTTTAGGCTACTCTTTTTACCAACGAATAGGGGGTTTTACCATTATTTATAACACCACCACGACTGAAGGGGCGAGAATGAAAGGATTCGAAACCGCAACCCTCAGCTTTAGCTTGGGAGGCAAGCGCCATACAGGTACCACATACATATGAAGTTCAACTTTTGTACTGATTAAAACAAAAATATATAAATGTACATGAAATACTGTAATACTGTCCTTGCATTGGCTTTGAACCTCATCTATCTACTTATTTTATAACAGTATAAACACACAGAAATGCTCTAAAAATGAAAACGTGGTATGTTTGATACAGCACCATAGATACCGTACTTATATTCTGATAAAAATTCACGTTCCTCTTACACGTGTTTTTCCACGTAGTCAATATCATATTGTAGACCTAAGTAACTACATGATTACACGTTGTAACTGGCATCATTTTATTCGCGGAGTTACTCTATATTAGTTTAGTACATCCTCCGCTTCCCTCTTCATGTTATTGATCCACATGATGTAATGTCTAAAAACGGCTTACTTTTATACATTCAGTAACAACATACTCTATTATGATTTGTATCTATACAGGATTCCGTCCGGTTAGTAACTGTAGAATCCGGAAATCGAGAGAAACAAATACAAACCGTATAAAGGAAATCACTGTGTTCTCAACTAGATGGCTACAGGTACATTTGAAGGCGAAAAATTATGTGTATCATAGACGTCAAACCTCAAACTGATTTAGAAAACTAAAACGGTCTAAAGAAGGACCAAAGAAGAGAAACACCATTTTATATTTTAGCAGACACACGGTGATGGTCATTTAAGCTAGAGAGCACAGGATATAGAAAATAGAAATATAAATAAATTAATAAGATAATTCCTAAATCAAAATAAGTCATCTCTATAGCTCAAAACTAAAAAAAAACAACAACACATATATAACACGAATTAATGAAGTCAATTCTATAACTGGCAAACTGACTTGAAGTGCATAATGCTATAAACCAAAACATAATAAAACTTATGACGCTTAGAATCTTTGGTATTAGTTAATACTATCGCTGTTAACAGTACTCCTGGTCGTAAATTGACCCCTTTAGTGGCTCAGGGGCAAATCTGAAAGCTCACACCGTTAGAACTAGGTTTTCATACTCGTGGTGGGCACAACACAGTTAGCTCATTGTATAGTTTGCACTTAACAACAAAGTCGTAAATTCAGTATTATCTTACAAAAGCTTAGAAGATTTCGGTCGATCCTAAAACCAATCACTACCGTTAATCAGATTAAAATTATCTGTAATATTCACGGCTTTTTTAAATACTGTAACCAGTACTATTTATGAAGCTAACAGCTAAGAAAGCTGAGGTATAAACTACACCATTCTCTTTTACAAGGCCCGGCATGGCCAAATGTGTTAAGGCGTTCGACTCGTAATCCGACCGTCGCGGGTTCGAATCCCGGTCGTACCAAACATGCTCGCCCTTTCAGCCGTGGGGGCATTATAATGTTACGGTCAATCCCATTATTTGTTGGTAAAAAATTAGTTGGCGGTGGGTGGTGATGACTAGCTGCCTTCCCTCTAGTCTTACACTGTTAAATTAGGGACGGCTAGCGCAGATAGCCCTCGAGTAGCTTTGCGCGAAATTCAAAACACACACAAACAATTCTCTTTTATGAAATAATAGCTAAAATTATACATGAAACTGAGCATGTATTTTGTAGATAGTGAGAAATCAACTGAAAAGAAACACTAAACAACTACAGTAATATTTCAAATATTAACACGAGTGAAAAACCCATAATCCTATGTAAACTATCCTTCATACAGTTGTCAGGTTTCTGGCATTTCAACAAACTTTATTGTTGTTGTTGTTGTTGCTACTTTCATGTTTTACGTGTTTTTAAACATTGACAACTTCGAAATACATTTACCTGAATGTAAAAGACGCCTGAAAAAATTATTCATTTGTTATACAATATAATTATTTCAGAAGACATTCCTACAAGATGTTTTTAATATATATTCCAGGTCTGGAACAAAAAAACAACACATAAAACGTTTTTATCAAATCTGCACAACTAAGAATTCTTACCTTTTTATGATATTATCCAACTGCCAGTTGTGACACTAAACATACAACGATTGCGCAAAGTGTTTTACTGGAGAGACAGTGATTGCCAGACTCACGTGGTAACTTTCTGATCCATCAAATTCTTTCCTGCTTATCGCTGCTTCGTGCTCAAGATATAAACCCAATACAAGTTTTACAGCTCAGAAAAACTTGTGTTTATATATCATTCAGATGTAACATTATTCCAGTGATCTCTTTAAGAACAATAAAAAGCCTATGTCGCTGTTAGAACAAATAACGTTGTATCAAAAGCCGCAGAAAGCTAATGGAAGTTGGAATTACACGCGCGTTTTAAATCACCACTAATCACTTAGGAGTCCACAATTAAAAGGACTAAGGGGTGAGAGTTCGCAATGTAACAGAAAATACAAATAACGTGAAACTAGACCTCTAACGAATTTACATGAGGGATGACCACAACTCACGTTCTTCTTTTGTGAGTGCCCTCTAACTCTGGAAGGTATGAACTAAGTCGTGCACGCAAAGCAAAGCACCTGGCTTCCCGCTTCTCAGTTCGCGAAAATGACTAGTGGCGCCACCAATGAGGATGTGGGTCGCCTGCGGTTAGTTCAAAATTCTGTATGGTCTGAGACCTCTATTGCGGAACAATCAACTTTGGCATCTGCACGCGCATCATAAAACTGTCTTACGTATTCATTAAACACAAAAGACAGAACTTTATATATATTAATTTATCGTTTTTAAGTGTAATAAACATGTAACTATTTCATGTGCGAATAACAGTTTTTCCATATCTAATACAAACAAAATAATTTGTGTTTAGAGTTTTATAAAAGTGAAAAAAGTTGAAATATTTTTAACAGTTTAATTAAAAGATCAAATCACAAATGTCTAAGCACAGTAATAAAATAGAAAAACTAACCTGAGCAGATTTCTGGTTGTTTTGTCTTTTTTTTTTTCAAAAAGTAGTAAACATTTCAAACACTTTTAACAGATTAAAAGAACAAATCACAAACCACCACCTGAAACGTACTGATGCATACTATGTTTGTTGAAGAAGGCCTTGTATCTGTGGCTGGCAGGTTCAGATTTGGGGTACCACAGAAAATCCTGCGGAATTTCATACAGCGAACATAGCGTTAACGAGTAACTTCTTTAGTACTTGGAATGTGGCGTTTTTACGTTTTACTCAAATCAAGACCAAGAAGATAAGACATTCTAGTTACATGTATCTCGATGAGTAAACAACAGGACATTCTAGTTACAGGTATCTCGATGAGTAAACAACAGGACATTCTAGTTACAGGTATCTCGATGAGTAAACAACAGGACATTCTAGTTACAGGTATCTCGATGAGTAAACAACAGGACATTCTAGTTACAGGTATCTCGATGAGTAAACAACAGGACATTCTAGCTACACGTATCTAGGTGAGTAAACAACAGGACATTCTAGTAACATGTTTTTAGATGAGTAAACAACAGGACATTCTAGCTACACGTATCTAGGTGAGTAAACAACAGGACATTCTAGTTACATGTATCTAGATGAGTAAACAACAGGACATTCTTTTACATGTATTTGATGAGTAACCAACAGGACATTCTAGTTCCATGTATCTAGATGAGTAAACAACAGGACATTCTAGTTACATGTATCTAGATGAGTAAAAAACATGACATTCTAGTTACACGTATCTAGATGAGCAAACAACAGAACATTCTACTTACACGTATCTGGATGAGCAAACAACAGGACATTCTACTTACACGTATCTGGATGAGCAAACAACAGGACATTCTAGTTACACGTATCTAGATGAGCAAACAACAGGACATTCTAGTTCCATGTATCTAGATGAGTAAACAACAGGACATTCTAGTTCCATGTTTTTAGATGAGTAAACAACAGGACATTCTAGCTACACGTATCTAGGTGAGTAAACAACAGGACATTCTAGTTACATGTATCTAGATGAGTAAACAACAGGACATTCTTGTTACATGTATTTGATGAGTAACCAACAGGACATTCTAGTTCCATGTATCTAGATGAGTAAACAACAGGACATTCTAGTTACATGTATCTAGATGAGTAAAAAACATGACATTCTAGTTACACGTATCTAGATGAGCAAACAACAGAACATTCTACTTACACGTATCTGGATGAGCAAACAACAGGACATTCTAGTTACACGTATCTAGATGAGCAAACAACAGGACATTCTAGTTACACGTATCTAGATGAGCAAACAACAGGACATTCTAGTTACACGTATCTAGATGCGTAAACAACAGGACATTCTAGTTCCATGTATCTAGATGAGTAAACAACAGGACATTCTAGTTCCATGTATCTAGATGAGTAAACAACAGGACATTCTAGTTACATGTATCTAGATGAGTAAACAACAGGACATTCTAGTTCCATGTATCTAGATGAGTAAACAACAGGACATTCTAGTTACATGTATCTAGATGAGTAAACAACAGGACATTCTAGCTACACGTATCTAGATGAGTAAACAACAGGACATTCTAGTTCCATGTATCTAGATGAGTAAACAACAGGACATTCTAGTTCCATGTATCTAGATGAGTAAACAACAGGATATTCTAGTTACATGTATCTAGATGAGTAAACAACAGGACATTCTAGCTACACGTATCTAGATGAGTAAACAACAGGACATTCTAGTTCCATGTATCTAGATGAGTAAACAACAGGACATTCTAGTTCCATGTATTTAGATGAGTAAACAACAGGACATTCTAGTTCCATGTATCTAGATGAGTAAACAACGGGACATTCTAGTTACACGTATCTAGATGAGTAAACAACAGGACATTCTAGTTACATGTATCTAGATGAGTAAACAACAGGACATTCTAGCTACACGTAGGAGCTTTACCAAATTTCCCTGTTATCTTTGCCTTTGAGACACCGCAGCGCAGTAGAAAGCACTGGCCACAATGGACCGAGCTCTTTGTGGGGAGACACAATGTCAAGTGTGAGCCACTAGCGGACGTCCAGAAGGTGTTGTTCCCACTATTGCACATAAAATTGGGTCTTATGAAACAGTTTTTATCACAGCTCTTGATAAGGAGTCTATAGCCTTCAAGTACCTTTGAGATTTTTTCCCTAAGCTGTCCGAGGCAAAGGTCAAAGCTGGTGTCTTCGTTGGACCACAAATAAAGAAGATCCTGGAGTACACAGAATTCTCCAAGAAGCTCAGTATGAATGAAAAAAAAAGCTTTGGGCAGCTTTGTCACAGTGGTTCGGGGCTTTTTGGGCAATCACAAGGCTGAAAATTATGTGGAACTGGTTGAGGTTCTGGTGAAGAACTACGACAAAATGGGTTGCAGGATGTCCCTGAAAGTCCATATACTTGACGCTCATCGTGATAAATTCAAGGAGAATATGGAGCATACTCAGAGGAGCAAGGTGAGTGCTTCCACCAAGATATACTGTACTTTCAACACCGCTACCAAAGAGCGTATAACGAAAACATAATGGGAGACTATATTTGGGGGCTGATACGTGAAAGTGATTTACATTAGAGTTGAAAATCTCGAAAACTACTTACTTCTAAACATTTTTGTCCATTTTAGTATAAATACATGTAAATCTTGATTCATATGTTGTTTTATTCAGACCTTGTATAAGTGAAAATATGCAAATGTACCCGTTTTTACATAGGAAATAGGCTCATTTCTAAATTTCATTATCCAGGTCACAAAAGTAAAGTCTGAAGGGAATAATGGTCATATTCTGTACTTTTACAACATAAGCAATTAAGAAATAACACATACTATCCAGGAACAAAATTTATGTTACATAGTGTTATGGAAACTAAATAACATATTTCGTATTCTTCTCCTTCAAAAAAAAATTCTATCTATCTCTGTGTGTGTGTGTGTGTATATATATATATATAACGTTTTAGATCTACTTTATGAACACAACATAACTTATAACATAACTAAATTCCCGCGGAACAGCAGTAACTTTGCGGGTTTATAACGCTAAAAACAGGGTTTTGATACTCTTGGACACAGCATTGATAACCCATTGTGTATTCTTGTACTTATGAATTAAAGCTAAATAACTTGGCCCGACATGGCCAAGCGTGTTAAGGCGTACGACTCGTAATCCGAGGGTCGCGGGTTCGCATCCCCGTCGCGCCAAACATGCGCGTCCTTTCAGCCATTGGGTCGTTATAATGTGACGGTCAATCCCACTATTCGTTGGTAAAAGAGTAGTCCGACAGTTGGCGGTGGGTGGTGATGACTAGCTGCCTTCCCTCTAGTCTTACACTGCTAAATTAGGGACGTCTAGCACAGATAGCCCTCGAGTAGCTTTGTGCGAAATTCAAAAACAAACAAAACAAAAGCTAAATAACTTACTCCAAAAACGTTTGCGTTTTGAGTCTGTAGGTAACTCAGAGATACATTTCTGTAAATAGTAAGATCAATTGTAACATTTATTTTTCTATTTCGATCTGTCATTTGACAGTAAAGTTTCTATTGAACACGCTGTTGAGAGATACTGCAAGCTAGTGTTTGACACAATTTTATAAAAATGCGATATTTTGACATAATAGTAATATCTTAGAGGTTCTTACAATATACCGAAACCTAATGATAAAAAATACACCTCATGCCTTCAGCTTCACAGATAGGAAACAGCATTCACACACAGAAATATTTCTTCTCAGAAAGACATTTCAAACACGCAGCTTGAGTCACGAATATTCCTGGTCTTCGTGCTTGTTTGGCTTCACAGTCACTAGTGTGACTTCTCTCCCAACAGATAAAAGCTCGACTCACTGGAACTCATTTATCAATATTTTTTTACTTATATTTCTAAACATCAGTGTTATTGGCCGAAGTCTTCGCAGATTCTCTCGTTAATTTATCTTATTTATCTGTTATACTTTAACAATTAATATTGTGAATGATAAAGTGATATAAGTTGCATCATCTATAAATCATGTTCCTGACATATACAGATTTTTTGTTAACTTTTAACCAGTTACTTCTATTAATTCTGTAGTAAACTAGTAAAATTTTCTTTAGCACTTTTAGATTATTATTCCACGTAATAAGACAAGTAAACCAGCGTGGGGTCCAAGTCAAAACGTTTTTAGAAATAATGCTTGGTAGTGGCGTTGTTTTAACATGTATTTCTAGTGGATTGTGGCCATTTAATGATTAGTGTGAGTAATAAAAGTATTTGTGGTGTAAGAGTTTCATAACCACATGATGAGTTGGCACTCAATGATCAGTGTAGGCGTGGCATAATGTATTGATATTTCATGATTGGTGTGATTAATTTACAGAAACATCCGATGCTGGTGTTTCATAATCGTTGTGAGAAACCCACAGAGAACGAAGTGTCGGTGTCCAACGGCTGATGTGAGAAACTCACAAACACGGGAGTGCTGGTGTTCAATGACTGGTGTGAGAAACCAACAGACACTAAGCAAAATTTGTTTGCAAAATAACAAGAAAAATCTAGAATAAGTTAAAATAAAGGCTGTATTAAGATCTGGTTCAAACAATATATTCAAAACTATCAAAATCACACCTGAAGACAAAACTTGTATGATATTGGTATTTGAAACATTTTATTGAAACAATCAGGTGAATGTTTTACTATAAGCAGGCTGGATGATCCAATTCCATTTTTAATCCTTTCTTCTAAAGAAACATTTGTGTGTCTACTGGAAAAAAATAAATTATTATGATGAATGACAGGTCAGGAAGCTCTCTAAAGTTCATGCACAGCTGTCCCTAATTTGAACTACTACTAACCAACAAGAAGACAACCAGTAGCACTCACCATCTACAAGAACTTTTTCCGGCTCTTTCAAGTAAATAACGGGATTAACTTCACTCTCCTGACGCACTGAAATTTCGAAGTGTGTTCAGTGGCATAGAGGTTCGAGCCCTGGACCCTTCGATCCGCAAGTCGGTGCTAAACCATTAAGCCACACTTGGCCATGCTGCGATAGTACCCCACCTTTATCGCATAACTGTATTGGTACAAATAAACACTCTGATTCGAAGTTATCAATATTATTATATCACTTTCGTCCAGTTTAAGTCCTTCTTAATTGATTTATGAATTACAAGGTAATTTAGGGACAAAATTCTACTAAATTAACGACTGTTTATTACTACCTTTTCAACTGAGTGAGGCTCTGCATGACCAGGTGGTTAAAGCGCTCGACTCGTAATCCGAGGGTCGCAGGTTCGAATCCCGTCGCACCAAACATGCTTGCCCTTTCAGCCGTGGGGGCGTTATAATGTGACGGTCAATCCCATTATTCTTTGGTAAAATAGTAGCCCAAGAGTTGGCGATGGGTGGTGATGACTAGCTGCCTTCCCTCTAGTCTTACACTGTTAAATTAGGGACGGCTAGCGCAGACAACCCTCATGTAGCTTTGCGCGAAATTCAAAAACAAACAAACAACTCAGTGAAAACATCAGTTAATTAAAATTATTACCATTACCCTTCTTGTTCTAATCGTATATGCCTAATGAATATATCTGAACTATATTACACACCTTTGTGTTCCTCTAGGTATATTGATGTTGGATACATTTGACAATTCTGCTCTTCATATTTTAGTTATCCTACCCAGTTTCTCGGTTACTCTCTTGTGAAAAGTCAGTGATGACGTAGAATTTGCTTCTAACAACGTGTGACGTGAAAAGGAGAACAGAAAAAAAAAAAAGTATCACGTGATACATGAATAATTATTAGTTTGGAAATAAAATAATAAGTAATTAATGATTAATTTGGGGACGTTTTTGTTTGGAAAGCTCACATCTCTCTTATGGTCTGAGATCTTTGGCAAGATATGTATACAGCAGTTACTTTCTGTAACCATTATATTGCACGTTGTATTGTTGACCTCACAGATGGACATGTATCTATATGCATGTGTGTGTGTATCTATACATATATATATATAATCCATAAAGTATGTTACACATTGTCATCTTTAAGTCATAAACTAGTATGTATATAAGTGGAAGCCTTAAAATTATGTGTTATAAGTAACAATCTTAAAATCGTATATTAACACGTGTGTATACCAGATGTACTTCCGAAGGAACTCTGAAAGTGTCCTGCTTCAAGAACAAATAAAACCTAAATTAATAGTAAGATATGTTTTTCTTTCTTTCTTTTGAATCTCATATGTCGTGCCGTATTGTAGCCTACAAAGTGCATAATTCTTCTCGTGATTCATGGCATACACACGTTTTACTGACGTCACGACAGAATAAACTGCAATGTTAAGCGTCTCTCACGCGACGTCATTGTAGTGTTTATTGACTGACAACATACTCTTCAAAATTACGCAGCTATGGTATTTTTTTTCATAATTTACATATGACCACGTTACTGGATATAAAAAACTTTGGACTTATAAGAGTTACTAAATGTCTAGCTCAATGTTATCTGATTTATAATATTTGACTTAGTTCGTTTCTTTTTGTTTGGTAAGTCATGCAGCAAGACAGTCTGATTAATGACTCGCCAAAAGTTTGAATTTTGCTCAAAGCTACAAGAGGACTATCAGCACTGACCGTTCCTAATTTAGCAGTGTAAGACTAGAGGGAAGGCAGCTAGTCATTGCTACGCACTGCTAACTCTTGGGCTACTCTTTTACCAACGAATATCGGGATTGACCATCACATTATATCGCCCCCCATGCCCAAAAGGGCAAACATGCTTGGTGCGACGGAGAGTCGAACCCGCAATCTTCGGGTGCCATAACCACCTAGCTCTGCCGGGCCCTCACCAAATGTACATCAGTAACGTCTAACATCCTCTTCAATGGTGTTATTTTAAGCTGTCTTTACTTTAGCTAAACGCTGTATAATGTGTTTCTTCTACGTAATTAGAAATTCTGTGGTGCATAGGTTCAAACTGTCAATTGGACGGCCTGGCATGGCCAAGCGTGTTAAGGCGTGCGACTCGTAATCCGAGGGTCGCGGGTTCGCGCCCGCGTCGCGCTAAACATGCTCGCCCTTCCAGCCGTGAGGGTGTATAATGTGACGGTCAATCCCACTATTCGTTGGTAAAAGAGTAGCCAAAGAGTTGGCGGTGGGTGGTGATGACTAGCTGCCTTCCCTCTAGTCTTACACTGCTAAATTAGGGACGGCTAGCACAGATAGCCCTCGAGTAGCTTTGTGCGAAATTCCAAAACAAACAAAACAGTCAATTGGGATAACTACACATTTTTGCCACATAAAAATCAAAAGCCTAGTAGTTACACTTAATAGTCTTTAAATCAAATATTAGTATAAGTATGCATGGTCGTCTTAAAGTCACGTTATTGTACAATCATGTGAATGTCTTGAAATCATGTACTAATATAATAAATAGAAGTTACAAGGCGTATATTTCAGATTTTATTTTCTTAATTGTAGCGATTTTAAAATACAGTATATATGTATATACATATATTGTGGTCTTGAAATAAATATTATTATTATTTATGTAAACTTTGAAATAACGTGTCAATACGGAATACGCTCTTAAAAATCATTTATTTATATACTGACGATCTCGAAATGAGTACAGACGAGATTCTTAAATTCCCTATTTTAACGTGAAAGTGATTTGGAAATCATTTGATAACTTATATAAAAATATCGAAATTATATCTCGCTGTACGTTACTACATTGCAGTGACACTGTACGGTGTAAGCAACAACAAAAAACCAAATGCTGGCAAACATTGAAATTGTGTGCGTGTTAGTTGACGGGAAAATTTTGTTGTTGTGTTGTTCTGAATTAAGCACAAAGCTACACAATGGGCTATCTGAGCTCTGCCCACCACGGGTATTGAAACCTGGTTTGTAGCGTTGTAAGTCCGCAGACATACCACTGAGCCGCTGGGGGGCCGGAAAATTCTGAAGCCACTAGAAACGGTAAACTACTACCTTCACATGCTAGCAAACTTAACACTCTTGTAATTTCACATTTCTCATGTTTTCGCGAGGTCAGTGAAAGTCAGTATATCAGTAAACCTTGAAAAAGTATTTGTTACGTAGTAATTTTTCAGCTCGTTCCAAATTAACTCGCCTGCTTCTGCCATGTTATTAGTTACCACCTATGGTGTCGAAAGTGGATTATTGATGCGTGAGAAAAACAAGTAATCCTATAAATCTGATAAGAAATTATATGTTACGTCGACAGACTCACAGTCAAAAACGTGATCACTTCTTGTTGCATCTAAGCTGTGATACGAGACAAAGTACAATACAATAATGACAAAATGTTGAGGATAACTAAACTTCCAATTAATAAGAAATGTGGAAAATAGAAAGTGAAGGAGTGAAATGGATGCGCTTCAAGATACAACAATTCATCAGGTTTTTCTTTCTGTAAACAGTTAACCTAATTTCATTAATTTTGTTCCAGCTATTATGTAAACTGTTAATATTTTTAAGAAGTCTATATATGAATCCCTTTGCCCGTTGACAATGATTGATTTGTTTTTATGCACAACGGGCTATCTGTGCTCTGCACACTACGGGTATCGAAAGCCGATTTCCAGCAGTATAAGTCTGCAGACATACAACTATGCCGTTGAAAAGAAAGACACTTTTATACGCAAAAATGATAAATTAAGCGGTCTAATATGTACATTTATTAATGAAAATAATAAATAATTACTACAACATGGATAGCATTTCAATGGGTATCCGTATCTCGTCACACAACTCACTCTTTCCCTCATTTAAAACAAGAGAGAAACTATCATATAAGAAACCCTATTTATTAAAGGGGTTGTGGACGACAAAAAAATCGGGAAATGCTGTCGAATGGTTCTTGCCCTATAATAGTAAGACAGCAGTAATAATACGACAAGTAAACAGGAGATAATTTTATTTCTATCACAGTGTCCTTACTAGGAAACAGGGATCAAACATAGCTCCGATTAGAGGATACCAATGAGTATTACATGTTCACTCGGAACAGTTTGTTTTGTCAACATCAACAACTGTATTTAGTGAACATTTCAGAAGGGTCTGTAGTTCAGTGATTCTCAGCATAGATTAATTAGTGGTGTAAAAGTCGAATAACTTGTTGATTAATTAATTTGTGTATATATATATATATCACAACCAACAAAGAATGTGTGGTTTCGGTATAAGAAAACCTTATTTTGTAGAGATCGCCAACCAAATTAATAAGTTACGATATTTTTGTGATAATTTGTAACTCCCTCTACAAAATTTTATTAAATTACACACGAAGAATTTCGATCGTCCGTTATTAAAAATAACTAAACAACAAATTTTCGATCCTATAAGATAACTTTTTCGTGAAATAATTAGGTTTGTTTCGAATATTCGCTCAAAACTACGCTAGTTGTTCCTAATTTTGAATTAATAGAATAGAGGGAAAGCATCTAGTTAATAGCACCAGATGTCAACAGTTAGACATTCTAATCGAATAGTGGGAATTCACTGGTTGATGTGTTTCAACTGTGGATTTTAAAGCTGGCGAACGGGTTTCAATTCTGTGTGATACTAGAAACTATTCCCCCACACTTTGAACTGTGGGTGCATTATTAAAGCCACAGCCAATCTCTTAGCTTGGATGGTAGGTTTTAAGGTGATGTTGACTGGCACCCATAACCCTGAAGTATGAAGAACAATCTTGCGGCATCGGAAAACGAACCATGAAATTTAGGAGTCTTAACCCCATATGGTAACCAAATAAGTAACACCCGCTCCAAGATCAGTTGTAAACTTACACTATTGTGCGTGGTTTTGTTAAGACTTGTGCCAGTAAAACATTTTGCATTCTCAAAGAGAATAACTCGTTGCTATGGTGTGAACTCCTTTTAGAAGCTGGCGAAGTATAAATTTAATTATAACTATGCTTTCTATATCGTAAAATATGTTCACACCATGACAGTTGTTGTATCAGATAACTTATGTATAACATGTAATAGTGTTCCGACCATTAATGTCTTTGTTGTATACCAGCCGGCTTGAAGAGCTCTGGATTGAGCGAAACACGTGGTCGGTAATGGAAATGGCAAATATAACATGTTTGGAACACTATTATCATATATTCTGCTACTTCTTGAAACTTCCTAAGGCATTACATAAACAATGCACTGTTTAAAAACATTAGTGGCCCAATACTAATGCCTTATGATAAATATAATTAAAATAAATTACTTTAATGCTAGAAATAAAAATAACCCAATAACACCCAAATTCTTGTTTTTATTTGATCACGTACTGAACCTTTCGCTCTAGACCTTTTTCTAGGCCATTCCACTAAAAAGTAAACAAAACTCACAAAATTTCAAATGGCTTAAGTAATGGCTTCTTTATTGTACTAATATGAGCCCCTTGCTAGTACAGCGGTAAGTCTACAGATTTACAACGTTAAAATCAGAGGTTCGATTTCCATCGGTGGGCTCAGTAGATAGCCCGATGTGGCTTTGCCATACGAAAACACACATTCTAATATGCACTAAATGAATTAAATGAAATAAAGTGTTGTTGAAACATAGCGGTTTGAACAATTAGATTCACCTATTGTTAGCTGTTGTTGAAACATAGCGGTTTGAACAATTAGATTCACCTATTGTTAGCTGTTGTTGAAACATAGCGGTTTGAACAATTAGATTCACCTATTGTTAGCTGTTGTTGAAACATAGCGGTTTGAACAATTAGATTCACCTATTGTTAGCTGTTGTTGAAACGTAGCGGTTTGAACAATTAGATTCAGCTATTGTTAGCTGTTGTTGAAACATAGCGGTTTGAACAATTAGATTCACCTATTGTTAGCTGTTGTTGAAACATAGCGGTTTGAAGAATTAGATTCACCTATTGTTAGCTGTTGTTGAAACATAGCGGTTTGAACAATTATATTCACCTATTGTTAGCTGTTATTCAGTTAAGTTAACTGTTACCCTGACAATATTACCAAAACACGGAATTAACTTTGCATTGGTAATTATAAATACTTGAACAAACAGATTGATAAAGCACAAAAATTTAATTTTATAAACTTACCATAAAGAATTAGGGGCACCTACAAATACAGGAATAATCCTCATTTTCAAACAATAACTGGCTCGAAATGAAAGCACGACTACCAAAAGGCTACTTGGAGCGCTAGATATTCGCAGAAGCTACGTTTCTCTGTTTTGTTTTCTGAATTTCGCGCAAAGCTACACGAAGGCAATTTGCGCTAGCCGTCCCTAATTTAGCAGTGTAAGACTAGAGGGAAGGCAGCTAGTCATCACCACCCACTGTCAACTCTTGGGCTACTATTTTACCAACGAATAGTGGAATTGGCCGTCACATTATAACGCCCCCACGGCTGAAAGGGCGAGCATGTTTGGTGTGATGGGGATTCGAATCCACGACCCTCAGATTACGAGTCGAATTCCTTAACCCACCTGGCCATGCCCGGGCCCAGAAGCTACGTAAGCGTTACTCTGTACTACAGCTATACTTCACAGTTTCACTTTGTTGACGTTTTCTATTGCTGTTTTTTAGGAAAGGCTAATCATTTATCAAGTTATAACACTGGCTATGTTTACATGTTTATTATTACTTTAAAGAAACTATAAAATTTTACTAATATTCTTCGAGTAAGACCAGTATTCCCAGTTAGACAATAAAATAATCCGACTAAAAAGCCGCTGTTATCGATAGTGCTAAATTGGTTGAAGAAAACATTAAGGCTAGAATATCTGTTTCGTGGATATCTTTATCGTATGTTGTATTTTACTTTACAATATCTTTGAGTTGTTGGATTGTTTGCTAGAGCGAGATAAGAATTTAAACCTAACATGTAAACCTAATAGTAGTTTATTTTACCCTTTTCTTTTTCTTTCCTTTTAATGACCAGGTGGTTAAGGCGATCGACTCCTCATCTGAGAATCACGGGTTCTAATCCCCGTCGCACCAAACATCCTTGTCTTTTCAGCTGTGGGGGCGTTATAAAGTTTCGGTCAATCCTACCATTCGTTGGTAAAAGACTAGCCCAAGAGTTGGCGGTGGGTGGTGATAACTAGCTGTCTTTCCTCTTCCACTATTAAATTAAGGACGACTAGCGCAGATGGGCCACGTTTAGTTTTACGCGAAATTCAATAACCAAAGAATTTCACTGATGACAAGAAAACCTGGTGAAACGTTAGAAACAAAATACACCAAAGTTTTACTGTGTGAAATCGATAAAATAAGTCTTATGTGAATTTTAAATAAGTTATTACTGATATTTAATTGATAACTTTACTTGCTACTGTTCCAAAGTCAATTTACAAGTAAAAGCGGTGAAGTAAATAAACCCACAAACGACAACGTTCCTCTAGAAACATTGAAAACTTTACTTTAGTCCTTACATTTATGGTTCATAAATACGTGTATCAGATTTCTAATTCGAAGGCTGATTAAATCCGCTACCTCTTTAGAA
The DNA here is from genome assembly GCF_004210375.1 of Tachypleus tridentatus. Lineage (NCBI taxonomy): Eukaryota > Metazoa > Arthropoda > Merostomata > Xiphosura > Limulidae > Tachypleus > Tachypleus tridentatus. The sequence goes on from NC_134829.1 coordinate 34,558,800, forward strand.
ACGGATCTGCTATTAACTGTATTATTTCAGCTACGAATGTTTTTCTTGTTTCCTCTATAAGGTACAGCAGGTTTGAATAGGGGGAAAAAAAAAGAAGGTGGAACACAATTTTTCGGAAAGTGGATGCAAACAAAGGACTGTGAATTTACAGTCCGGCATATTAACCACTGTGCCACGTCCAGCTCGCGCTTAAGAAGGAACGCAGTTTCCATTTATAAAAAGGTCATAACGACAACAAATATTCCAATTGTAAATGGAACAGATTAATGCAGTTTAGATGTATATAAAATTACAAACAAACGAACCTCTTGTTGGAACACAAGTAAGTAGAACGAAGTTCCGCTGGATGTCGCAGCGTGCACGCGCGTGTGTGAGAGATAAGGGTTGATTATTATCTTTTCCAGAGTTTATTTTATTTGATAGATAAATGAAGTCATAGCTTTCTTTAAAATGTCCTAAAACGTGTGCCAAAGTGTTTAAGTTGTCAGGTCTGTGAAACATTTTGCTGATCTAAATCAACAATGTGTTATTATTATTCTGTTATTTTCGAACGAGTTGAATAAACATGGCCACTGATGCTTTACAACTCTGATTCAGAGCCAAAACCAACAGCAAAACTCTCTAGGAAACTTCTTTTTAAACGATATTATCTGTAAATATGAAAGTAGTTCAGTGGTAAAATATGAGGTTTTTCTTCTAAAATACGCACAAATTACATTGTTTTTATCCATACCCTCACAGGATATGTTTTTCAGGTTAGTTAGTATTCGCCTAAAAATCCTTCTTTATCTAAAGACTATTTACCTAAAGTACTATTTTAATAATCATTCATATCGCTTTATGTTTCTCGTAATTATGGAAGCATTATATTCCTATGAGACGATTTGAAAAAAATAATTTTCTATATAGAGAGTGGAGTTGTTAAAGATCGTCTGTTTCTTGGCTACCGTCAGAGCGGGTTTGTTAAAGATCGTCTGTTAGTTGTCTACCGTCAGAGTGGGTTTGTTAAAGATCGTCTGTTAATTGTCTACCGTCAGAGTTGGTTTGTTAAAGATCGTCTGTTTGTTGTCTACCGTCAGAGTGGGTTTGTTAAAGATCGTCTGTTAATTGTCTACCGTCAGGGTGGGTTTGTTAAAGATCGTCTGTTAGTTGTATACCGTCAGAGTGGGTTTGTTAAAGATCGTCTGTTAATTGTCTACCGTCAGAGTGGGTTTGTTAAAGATCGTCTGTTAGTTGTCTACCGTCAGAGTGGGTTTGTTAAAGATCGTCTGTTAATTGTCTACCGTCAGAGTGGGTTTGTTAAAGATCGTCTGTTAGTTGTATACCGTCAGAGTGGGTTTGTTAAAGATCGTCTGTTAATTGTCTACCGTCAGAGTGGGTTTGTTAAAGATCGTCTGTTAATTGTCTACCGTCAGAGTGGGTTTGTTAAAGATCGTCTATTACTTCATCTACTGCGTGGACTGATTTTTATGTTCACCTGCCACAGACGACCACTGTTTTTGTTTTAATTCCGCTTGTGATATTTTCCTATGTGGTGAAAAGGACAATAAGCAAAAAAAGAATAATTTTTTTAGAGGTTAGAAACGAATCAGTAAATCAATACTCTTAATTGTTAAACGTAAGAACCGTATAGGTTATGAAGATACGAGCAACAAAGATGTCTAATATATGCAATATTATTGTAATCGAGATATAAAAATCACTTTAATGATCCACAGTACAGTCTTATATTTAATGTTAATATTACCCTAACACCTGTAGGTTTCACAAGGTTACTTTATTTATTATTATTGTCTTATTGAACAAGATAAAAGCTCCTTTTGGTGGACAACATATAGTGACATTTTGTTCTCAAATTTGAGATGTTTTTTTAAAAAAGCCCGTACTTCTTTCTCTCTCATAGTTATCTATATAAAAAGAGAAAACATTTAATGAACCGAAAATGTTAATAATTAATCAAGAGAAACGTGCTTTTAATGAGTTTCTGACATTTTTTGTTGTGCATAACGTTATTGATTTCCTTGAAAGGGAACCAAAAACCGCTTGAAAAGATCATCTGTTTTAACCTCTCGTACCACTATACAGTAATGTGTTGTCTGTCAGTCAGTCAGTAGACACTAAAATGACATCACATAAGGGATGTTTGACATTGCAATTTGTGTAGCTATGATATAAGGAAAATGTGCGCATGCCGTGAATCATGAGAATAATTATGCACTTTGTAGGCTGCAACACGGCATGACATATGAGTTTCAAAAGTAAGATATAAAGTTGTTTGATACTCTTAATTTTGGGTTTATTTACTTTCGAAACAGAACACTTTCAGGGGCCCTGCGGAAGTTCGTTTAGTATATACATGCATTGTTCCACTGCTCTTTCTTGTTTCCGGGAAATATCTTAAAAGAAAATGCATAAAGATAATGATAAAGGATGTGCTCGATAGTTCTCGTCTCGGCTACAGCGGCAGATAAAAATAGAAAGATGACCCTCCTGCTGACTCTGAAGTACGTCATAAGATACTTAAATCACGTGTGGGTTCAGTAGAAAAATTAGGAGGGAAAAAGGTGAAAGTTTAAAGATTAATCACATTGTTTTCTTATTCCCAGTTTTTCTAACTTAAGTAGCCAACCACTACAGCTCAAGTATCTTCTATACGAGGACCAGCTTGAAGTACAAAATTACACTCCTGTTAATGATGAAATGTTGTGTGGCTGATAGAACAGTCTAGATTTTATAAAATGATTTTTTCTTAAAACTTATTACATAATTTTTATTCTTATTTTCTTTTTGCATCTTTCAAGCACGTGTGAACTTCCCACGTGTATATTAAAAAGCCTGAAGCTTTAAGGGTCATTACTTTACAGAAATGTTACTTATAATAAAGGGGAAAATGACGTATCTCGTTTACATATTATACACAAAACTCAGAAAAACATTCAAAAACCATCAGAGACACAAATAGAAGCACATTTTAGAAAGACGGAAAGTATAAATGATGGATGAAATACTACGAAAAACAACAGCAAACTGTCAACCAACGCCGAAAGAACTGATGAGTAACAAATAAAAAGAGAAGTGTAAACGTCAGTCAGTTCTCCCTGAACTTTACAAAAATTGCAGTATGTATATACATAAAAATTAAATGGCCAAGGAACTGTTCAAAATTAATTAATGGAATAAGATTAATCACATATGATCAAATGTTCGTGTGTGTAGAAGGGCTTGAAAATTAACATTGTTAGCAAGCACCATTACTTGAGCGACAGAATGATCTAAGCGTACACAGTGACTGCTGATGGGCTAACCCATTATTATCTAATCATACACACTGACTGCTGATGGGCTAACCCATTATTATATAATTATACACAGTGACTGCTGATGGGCTAATCCATTATTATCTAATTATACACAGTGACTGCTGATGGGCTAACCCATTATTATCTAATCATACACACTGACTGCTGATGGGCTAACCCATTATTATATAATTATACACAGTGACTGCTGATGGGCTAATCCATTATTATCTAATCATACACAGTGACTGCTGATGGGCTAATCCATTATTATCTAATCATACACAGTGACTGCTGATGGGGTAACCCATTATTATCTAATTATACACAGTGACTGCTGATGGGCTAACCCATTATTATCTAATTATACACAGTGACTGCTGATGGACTAACCCATTATTATCTAATTATACACAGTGACTGCTGATGGGCTAACCCATTATTATCTAATTATACACAGTGACTGCTGATGGGCTAACCCATTATTATCTAATTATACACAGTGACTGCTGATGGACTAACCCATTATTATCTAATTATACACAGTGACTGCTGATGGGCTAACCCATTATTATCTAATTATACACAGTGACTGCTGATGGACTAACCCATTATTATCTAATTATACACACTGACTGCTGATGGGGTAACCCATTATTATCTAATTATACACAGTGACTTCTGATGGGGTAACCCATTATTATCTAATTATACACAGTGACTGCTGATGGGGTAATCCATTATTATCTAATCATACACAGTGACTGCTGATGGGCTAACCCATTATTATCTAATTATACACAGTGACTGCTGATGGGCTAACCCATTATTATCTAATTATACACAGTGACTGCTGATGGGGTAACCCATTATTATCTAATTATACACAGTGACTGCTGATGGGCTAATCCATTATTATCTAATCATACACAGTGACTGCTGATGGGGTAACCCATTATTATCTAATTATACACAGTGACTGCTGATGGGGTAACCCATTATTATCTAATTATACACAATGACTGCTGATGGGGTAACCCATTATTATCTAATTATATACAGTGACTCCTGATGGGCTAATCCATTATTATCTAATTATACACAGTGACTGCTGATGGGCTAACCCATTATTATCTAATTATACACAGTGACTCCTGATGGGCTAATCCATTATTATCTAATTACACACAGTGACTGCTGATGGGGTAATCCATTATTATCTAATTATACACAGTGACTCCTGATGGGCTAATCCATTATTATCTAATTATACACAGTGACTGCTGATGGGGTAACCCATTATTATCTAATTATACACAGTGACTGCTGATGGGGTAACCCATTATTATCTAATTATACACAGTGACTGCTGATGGGGTAACCCATTATTATCTAATTATACACAGTGACTGCTGATGGGGTAACCCATTATTATCTAATTATACACAGTGACTGCTGATGGGGTAACCCATTATTATCTAATTATACACAGTGACTGCTGATGGGGTAACCCATTATTATCTAATTATACACAGTGACTCCTGATGGGCTAACCCATTATTATCTAATTATACACACTGACTGCTGATGGGGTAACCCATTATTATCTAATTATACACAGTGACTGCTGATGGGGTAACCCATTATTATCTAATTATACACAGTGACTGCTGATGGGGTAACCCATTATTATCTTATTATACACAGTGACTCCTGATGGGCTAACCCATTATTATCTAATTATACACAGTGACTGCTGATGGGGTAACCCATTATTATCAAATTATACACAGTGACTGCTGATGGGGTAACCCATTATTATCTAATTATACACAGTGACTCCTGATGGGCTAATCCATTATTATCTAATTATACACAGTGACTGCTGTTGGGATAATCCATTATTATCTAATTATACACAGTGACTGCTGATGGGGTAACCCATTATTATCTAATTATACACAGTGACTCCTGATGGGCTAATCCATTATTATCTAATTATACACAGTGACTGCTGTTGGGATAATCCATTATTATCTAATTATACACAGTGACTGCTGATGGGGTAACCCATTATTATCTAATTATACACAGTGACTGCTGTTGGGATAATCCATTATTATCTAATCATACTCACTGAATGCCGATGGGGTAACCCATTATTACCTAATTATACACAGTGACTGCTGATGGGCTAACCCATTATTACCTAATTATACACAGTGACTGCTGATGGGCTAACCCATTATTATCTAATTATACACAGTGACTGCTGATGGGGTAACCCATTATTACCTCATCATACACACTGAATGCCGATGGGGTAAGCATATTGCAACCTAATCATTCATATTGAATGTTGATGTTTTTAGCCATTATTGCTTAACCCTTTATTTACAGACTCCACATGATAAATTATGTATTTTATTTTTACTCATCAAATATAACCACGACAGTATAAGTTGAGATCGTATTTGATTGTTTGGTTTGAAATTAAGTACAAAGTTCCACAACAGGCTATATGTGTTCTGCCCAAAGTTTCTACCGGTATAAGTCCGCTGTACCACTGAGGACTGAATGTGAAAGTGGTTAGTGTATTTACTAATGTATTTGCTATTTTCATGTATTTTTCGGTTCCTTTGTTAAAAAGATCTTTAGTTTTCTTTGATGAAGCCTTCTTTCTATACCAGACAATACAAGTTTCGATAAGTTTAGCAATAATTACCTCAGTATATATTTTTTTATTAATAGTGTTTAATTAATCTATATAGCTTGCGGAACTTCAACATAACTTTGACTGCGTGATCAGTAAGGAGACATATAAGCAAATATATATTCATTTATTTGATTCATCACGAGACCAACAAAATATTACGTTGTAACGCAGCAGAACAGACGTGAATCACACAGTTCTTCCTGGAACAGGCTTATGAAACATGCTACATTGCGAACAAAGTAAATACATTCCTCTCCTGCACGTGATATAGAAAAAACACAAATATTTTGTTAAAATAAATCAACAGACAGTAACCTCGCTACAGCAACAAATCGTGACGTTAATTATGGCCATTGCTTTTGCATATCTCTACAACCCACGAAAGCATTCGTCGGAAATAAACAACTGGTGATGCGTAAGATCAAACAAATATACGTTGTAAAAGAAAACAATAACAACGAGCTAAAAACAGCAAAAAAAAATAAGTCGGACAAAAGATTCCAGCAATGACGAAATGGATAAACTGTTTAAAAAGAGAAGGAAAGCCATTTTTAAAAAATGTAAGAAAAACTAGAAAACATTTACAGTTTTATGGAAGAGTTTGTTTTGAGTATACGACCTGCTTTAAGAAGGTTTGTAAATAATACAGTCTGATATAGGATGATACTTAGATAGGATATGTGGCTCTTTAAAGTAATATAATTTTGTTTTGCATTTAATTAGGAGATGACTTAGCGAAGGTGGTGGCCATTGAAACCATAAAATCTGGAAAATATCAGCTTTGATAATAAATAGTACAAGGGAAATTATGACGTTTACTTCGATTTGACCTAATCAATATATAAAAAATACCTTCCACATAATTAACTATCTCACAAATCAGGACCACAAAATCGTGTCTGTTACGATTCCTGATGGATCTTTGACATACTACCTGTGCACGAAGTTATCTAAATGGCGCAGTACTGACTCGCGATCGAGTAAACTGGCACGTGAATATGCAAATACACTTCTAAGTTACGAATCACTTGAGTGACCCACAACTGTAGGGAAATGAGAGTTAAACAAATAGTAAGGGCTGAAAGTATAGATAAAGTTTTGTACGTTGTTACATCCATACTTTTACATTTTTTTAAACAACTGTCCTACGCACAAATAAAACAGGTCACTCAAGATATAATATTCCTCGATGTAATGTTTATCTGTCGTAATTTCAGTCAAACATTTAGACCCCCAGTGGCACAGTGGCATGTCTGCAGATTTACATACTAAAAACCGAGTTTCGATACCTGTGGGGGGCAGAGCATAGATAGTCCATTGTGTACCTTTGTGCTTAATTCTAAACAAACAAAGCGTTTACATTTAAATATAGAAACATCATAAAATGCGAAACTAAAAGGTTAAAGTTTTCGGATTCAAACGTTTTCACTTATGACAGTGTAACGAATTATATATTTATTTTATTTTTGATGTTTGTTTAGGTTATATGCGTATTTAGAAATGCATGTAATTTATATTGCTAAATATACATTGCAAAAGTCCTGCCCGTTCTTCAAATTTGTAGAAGATTCCCCAGCGTAAGAATCAACAACGTATAGAAATATCTACCTAAATACAGTATTGTTGGGCAAAATGAACTTTTTAGAGCCTCGCTTTAAAGTTTATAAATCGCAACACGAAAGAGACAGTTTAATAATATTGTTGGTTCGCTACAGTCAGTATACTATAAACCTCGGAAGCTATAAGCGCCTATTAATCGGAAAACTACAGATATTTGACCGGGAACGTTTATAAATTTCGAATATTATAAACCGTTTAACTTCAGTGAATTAATTTCGTGCGTTAGTATTTCTACGAGGACATTATATATTTTTGTCAGAGAAAAATCAGGTTGTAAACGGTGTGAGGCAGACCATAAATATAAACTCAGAATTAATTTACTTAAGGTGAACCATCAATAAAATGACCCCCAGTAGCTCAGCGGTATGTCTGCGGATTCACAACGTTAAACACCGGATTTCGATACCCATGGTGAGCAGAGCACAGATGGCCCATTGTGTAGCTTTGTGTTTAATTCAAAACAACAACATCCTCAATTTCGACCAGACAGAAGATTCTGTAGTGTTTGTAAGTTTATAAAACTCTGGTAGACAAATAATTATTTGTTATAACTATTTGTAACAACTGTTATTATAAACTGTATTGCCGTTTGTATATTAAAATATATTTGTGTTAAGAAAGAAAATTGTGTGTATCAATCTTATTGGTAAAACATCAGAAAATTGATAATATCGACATTCAATTAACTTCCAAATTAAAATTTCCTGCTATTTGAAATCGTAATACGCTAACATACGTAGGGCGTTATAATGAGACGGTCAATCGCACCATTCGTTGGTAAAAGAGTAGCCCAAGAGTTGGCGGTGGGTGATGATGACTAGCTATCTTCCCACTAGTCTTACACTGCTAAATTAAGGACGGCTAACGCAGATAGCCTTTGAGTAGCTTTGCGCGAAATTCAAAACAAACTATAAGATCAAGTTTTACAAGGGTAGATTTATTTTTTTACGGATCTAATAAACAGTTGGAGTGAAAGGGGGAATTTTATTAAGAACTCGCGCTTTCGTGCACCATGAATTTTATTGTCAAACTTTGAGAAGTACCAGTAATCCAACTTCTTTAGACAAATTTCCTAAAATGAAGCCTTCCTTACTGGATTCCGTTTTTACTTTGCTTTCTCTCGAGAAAAGATTTTCCCTTCGTCTCAGCCCGTTAGAAATAAGCTAAACAGTATTATATCTATGGTGTTTTGAAACTTTTTTCTTTACTTTCCACGGTGATATTGTATTCACAGCTTTTCAGCTGAATAATTCACAAGAATAAACCAGTAACATCAATAATGCATATTCTGTTAACATTAAAATAACCTATTCTGTTGTGATTTCATATTTCTGTTAAAACAAGTAAGAAAATCACTCCCCACTGAACTTGATAGGTATCTAAACTTTTAACTTTGAAATTGAAAATGCTTAAAACTATTTTGAAAAAAATCAGATAGCTTCAGGCGAAAAGTATCTGTTTACTTTACAAAGATGAATAAAACCTTCAGAGAATGTGTCTGTTTGTTTGTTTTTGGAATTTTGCTTAAACCTACAAGAAGACAATCTGCGCTAGCCGTCCCTAGTTTAGCAGTGAAAGACTAGATATATCATCACCCACCGCCAACTCTTGGAGTACTCTTTTATCAACGAGTAGTTGGATTGATCGTAACATTATAATGCTCCCACGACTGTAAGGGCGAGCATGTTTAGTGCGACAGGGATTCGAACCCGTGACCCTCAAATTACGAGTCGAGAGCTATAGCCGCCTAGCCATGCAAGTCACAACGAATGTGAGAATGAAACTTTTAACAAGAACTCCAAACCGACCTCATTGTTCGCTTTCGTCCTGCTAGTTAAGGTCAGCCGATGTATGGGTAATAATGACACATTTAATGGGTCATCAGTAAAGCAAGAGGTGGCATTGTGGCTAGTGAATGAACGATAATTACCCTCGCTTGATGAAAGTCTCAGTTCGGTGACCAGTTAGAAAAGCGACAATGAATTCTGTCACACCATCTTGGACTTAAGATAAATCAGCAACAACAACAGAGAAGAGAAGGATTAATAAACAAATATATTTTATACTTTCCACTCATTTTTCAAAACATTTGAATGCGAAGCGACAGGAGACAAACAGGAAAACATTTCTTCATGCTGACACATTAAAACCTGTTTCACAGAGTTCCTCCAGGCAGTTTTATTTTGTATTTCCAGATGTCAAAACCATCAGGCTTCCTAACTATATTTCCGTGACTACATTCCTAGAAGTAGAGGTGTAAATTTTAGGACATTAGTATATTTCAATGTTAATTAACTTCGTGGTATTACGGAAAACTAGACTTTTTTTTTAATATTTTGAAAAGACTTTAGTTCTTAATAGAACTTGTTGTCACGATGAAATATACCGGCAACTAAATTATTTTTAACACAGATACCAGGAATTTCTTTAGACATTTGTCTTGTAACTTGAAAATATTTTTACCATATTTTGATTTTTTTTAACTTTAGTTAAAACTTTTCTATACGTAATATATCTGGTAATCTTAAGGTCGCGGGTTCGAATTCTAATCACGCCAAACGTGCTCGCCCTTTCAGCCGTGGGGGCGTTATAATTTCGCGCAAAGCTACACGAGGGCTATCTGCGCTAGTCGTCTCTAATTTCGCAGTGTAAGACTAGAGGGAAGGCAGTTAGTCATTACCACCCACCGCCAAATCTTGAGATACTCTTTTACCAACAAATAGGGGAATTGAACGTCATATTATAACGCCCCCACGGCTGCAAGGGCGAGTATGTTTTGTGCTACCGGGATTCGAACCCGCGACCCTTGGATTACGCATTTAATATGTACTTCGTCATTATCGTCTTTGAGTGATAAACAAAAATTATGAATCAAAATCACTCCAATAAATCTCCGAAATTGTTTTTGGATAGAATGAGAGGCTACATAAATTCATTTTAGGCCTAAAGTAACCCGACTTCGATTTATTCAAAAAGTGATGCCGCATACTGTGATTAAAAATACATTGCTAACAAACTCCTTGATTCATAAGAAACAGCAAAACTAATTCTATAAGATATATTTGCCCAAATAAGTAAACCATTTGAAATACGAACTCATTTATTCAAACCATGATCTTAATTTACCACTAAATAAATTCTTGAACATCCTGAATTGGTCACATGAATGTTAGTTTTGTATTCGCAGGGTGCTATAGTTCTGTACCATTAAATATCGCCTTCGGGTTGTTGGACACCTTTTAAGATAACTTTTAAGTGCTTAAAAAACAAAGTATTTTTGTTTATCTACATATAAAGTGTACGCCGGTGAACAAAAAAAACAGCATATTAAAAAATGAATGAACAAAGTATTTGATATGTCATCCAACGATCAACTTTAGGTTTGGTATAAGTACCACGTTTGTCTCTCCCTGCAACTAAACGTTCTTTATCTGTCTCGTCGTACGATTACAATTAATATATGCCTATCACTATCTACGACTAAACGTTCATTGCCGATCTCCCCCGTATGACTACAAATATTATTTTTCTATATCTCCCCTAACTATGACTACAAATATTATTTTTCTATATCTCTCCTAACTATGACTACAAATATTATTTTTCTGTATCTCCCCTAACTATGACTACAAATATTATTAATCTGTATCTCCCCTAACTATGATTACAAATATTATTTTTCTGTATCTCCCCTAACTATGATTACAAATATTATTTATCTATATCTCCCCTAACTATGATTACAAATATTATTTTTCTGTATCTCCCCTAACTATGATTACAAATATTATTTTTCTATATCCCCCCTAACTATGACTACAAATATTATTTTTCTATATCTCTCCTAACTATGACTACAAATATTATTTTTCTGTATCTCCCCTAACTATGACTACAAATATTATTAATCTGTATCTCCCCTAATAATGACTACAAATATTATTTTTCTATATCTCTCCTAACTATGACTACAAATATTATTTTTCTGTATCTCCCCTAACTATGACTACAAATATTATTAATCTGTATCTCCCCTAACTATGATTACAAATATTATTTTTCTGTATCTCCCCTAACTATGATTACAAATATTATTTATCTATATCTCCCCTAACTATGATTACAAATATTATTTTTCTATATCTCCCCTAACTATGACTACAAATATTATTTTTCTGTATCTCCCCTAACTATGATTACAAATATTATTTTTCTATATCTCCCCTAACTATGACTACAAATATTATTTTTCTGTATCTCCCCTAACTATGATTACAAATATTATTTTTCTATATCTCTCCTAACTATGACTACAAATATTATTTTTCTATATCTCTCCTAACTATGACTACAAATATTATTTATCTGTATCTCCCCTAACTATGACTACAAATATTATTTTTCTGTATCTCCCCTAACTATGATTACAAATATTATTTATCTATATCTCCCCTAACTATGATTACAAATATTATTTTTCTATATCTCCCATAACTATGACTACAAATATTATTTTTCTGTATCTCCCCTAACTATGATTACAAATATTATTTTGCTATATCTCCCCTAACTATGATTACAAATATTATTTTTCTGTATCTCCCTTAACTATGACTACAAATATTATTTTTCTGTATCTCCCCTAACTATGATTACAAATATTATTTATCTGTATCTCCCCTAACTATGATTACAAATATTATTTTTCTATATCTCCCCTAACTATGACTACAAATATTATTTTTCTATATCTCCCCTAACTATGACTACAAATATTATTTTACTGTATCTCCCCTAACTATGACTACAAATATTATTTTTCTATATCTCCCCTAACTATGACTACAAATATTATTTATCTGCATCTCCCCTAACTATGATTACAAATATTATTTTTCTATATCACCCCTAACTATGACTACAAATATTATTTTTCTATATCTCCCCTAACTATGACTACAAATATTATTTTTCTATATCTCTCCTAACTATGACTACAAATATTATTTTACTGTATCTCTCCTAACTATGACTACAAATATTATTTTTCTATATCTCCCCTAACTATGACTACAAATATTATTTATCTGTATCTCTCCTAACTATGATTACAAATATTATTTATCTGTATCTCCCCTAACTATGACTACAAATATTATTTATCTGTATCTCCCCTAACTATGATTACAAATATTATTTATCTGTATCTCCCCTAACTATGACTACAAATATTATTTTTCTATATCTCTCCTAACTATGACTACAAATATTATTTTTCTGTATCTCCCCTAACTATGACTACAAATATTATTAATCTGTATCTCCCCTAACTATGATTACAAATATTATTTTTCTGTATCTCCCCTAACTATGATTACAAATATTATTTTTCTATATCCCCCTAACTATGACTACAAATATTATTTTTCCATATCTCTCCTAACTATGACTACAAATATTATTTTTCTGTATCTCCCCTAACTATGACTACAAATATTATTAATCTGTATCTCCCCTAACTATGACTACAAATATTATTTTTCTATATCTCTCCTAACTATGACTACAAATATTATTTTTCTGTATCTCCCCTAACTATGACTACAAATATTATTAATCTGTATCTCCCCTAACTATGATTACAAATATTATTTTTCTGTATCTCCCCTAACTATGATTACAAATATTATTTATCTATATCTCCCCTAACTATGATTACAAATATTATTTTTCTATATCTCCCCTAACTATGACTACAAATATTATTTTTCTGTATCTCCCTAACTATGATTACAAATATTATTTTTCTATATCTCCCCTAACTATGACTACAAATATTATTTTTCTATATCTCCTCTAACTATGATTACAAATATTATTTTTCTATATCTCCCCTAACTATGATTACAAATATTATTTTTCTGTATCTCCCCTAACTATGACTACAAATATTATTTTTCTGTATCTCCCCTAACTATGATTACAAATATTATTTTTCTATATCTCTCCTAACTATGACTACAAATATTATTTTTCTATATCTCCCCTAACTATGACTACAAATATTATTTATCTGTATCTCCCCTAACTATGACTACAAATATTATTTTTCTGTATCTCCCCTAACTATGATTACAAATATTATTTATCTATATCTCCCCTAACTATGATTACAAATATTTTTCTATATCTCCCCTAACTATGACTACAAATATTATTTTTCTGTATCTCCCCTAACTATGATTACAAATATTATTTTGCTATATCTCCCCTAACTATGATTACAAATATTATTTTTCTGTATCTCCCTTAACTATGACTACAAATATTATTTTTCTGTATCTCCCCTAACTATGATTACAAATATTATTTATCTGTATCTCCCCTAACTATGATTACAAATATTATTTTTCTATATCTCCCCTAACTATGACTACAAATATTATTTTTCTATATCTCCCCTAACTATGACTACAAATATTATTTTACTGTATCTCCCCTAACTATGACTACAAATATTATTTTTCTATATCTCCCCTAACTATGACTACAAATATTATTTATCTGTATCTCCCCTAACTATGATTACAAATATTATTTTTCTATATCACCCCTAACTATGACTACAAATATTATTTTTCTATATCTCCCCTAACTATGACTACAAATATTATTTTTCTATATCTCTCCTAACTATGACTACAAATATTATTTTACTGTATCTCTCCTAACTATGACTACAAATATTATTTTTCTATATCTCCCCTAACTATGACTACAAATATTATTTATCTGTATCTCTCCTAACTATGATTACAAATATTATTTATCTGTATCTCCCCTAACTATGACTACAAATATTATTTATCTGTATTTCCCCTAACTATGATTACAAACATTATTTTTCTGTATCTCCCCTAACTATGACTACAAATATTATTTATCTGTATCTCCCCTAACTATGATTACAAATATTATTTATCTGTATCTCCCCTAACTATGACTACAAATATTATTAATCTGTATCTCCCCTAACTATGATTACAAATATTATTTTTCTATATCTCCCCTAACTATGACTACAAATATTATTTTTCTATATCTCCCCTAACTATGACTACAAATATTATTTATCTGTATCTCCCCTAACTATGATTACAAATATTATTTTTCTATATCACCCCTAACTATGACTACAAATATTATTTTTCTATATCTCCCCTAACTATGACTACAAATATTATTTATCTGTATCTCCCCTAACTATGATTACAAATATTATTTTTCTATATCCCCCCTAACTATGACTACAAATATTATTTATCTGTATCTCCCCTAACTATGATTACAAATATTATTTATCTGTATCTCCCCTAACTATGACTACAAATATTATTAATCTGTATCTCCCCTAACTATGATTACAAATATTATTTATCTGTATCTCTCCTAACTATGACTACAAATATTATTTTTCTATATCTCCCCTAACTATGAATACAAATATTATTTTTCTCTATCTCTCCTAACTATGATTACAAATATTATTTATCTGTATCTCCCCTAACTATGATTACAAATATTATTTATCTGTATCTCCTCTAACTATGATTACAAATATTATTTTTCTGTATCTCCCTTAACTATGACTACAAATATTATTTTTCTGTATCTCCCCTAACTATGACTGCTCTATACCTATCTATCCCTATGGCTACAAATGTTCGTTGTCTGTTATTCTCTAAGGTTTAATCTTCTCTATGCCTATCCATTGCTATTGTTCTATACCTATGTATACAAATCTCACAGTTTAATACTTACATATATTTGGAAAGTTATGTTTATATTTTGAACGAAAGAAACAAGTTCACTTCACAACGAACTGCTATGAAGCAGCGTAAAAGCCATGATTTTTTTTATACAACAATCACTGATTTTGTTTATTATGAAAAATTAAGTTGGAAAACGCTGGTATGCCAGTACATTTTGCTTGAAAAAACTAATGAATATATTACCAGCTTTATCCTTAATAACCAATAGAAACTTATTTCCTTAAAATAATACAAGTAAACAAATAAGGCTTAATAAACGATCCACCTCCCCCCACAGAAAAAAAATATTTATGTGATCAAATGAGTTACAAAACAGTCTTGTTACTTGTATCTTTCCATCTATCTGGATTTAAGTCTTGGAGAGAACAGCGTGGCATTGACAATGTTTAAAGCTGGCGCCCTCTAACACGTCATATTCTTTTCCTGTGTTGTGCTCGCAGCTGATGTGACAATCTTAGCATGCTAAGTTTAGTAGCGGAATGCCGAACAAAAATGAGGGTAAATCGCGAAACCCTGTGCTCTCTAGAGCCACTCTGCGTTTTAAAGATATCTTAAGCCAAAGAGCAGGAACAGATGAAACGAGTTTTTTTGGTTTTTTTTTCAAAGTCACCTGCAACAATTCTGTTTTTTCTTTCGCTCTGTAAGCTGTTTAAAGTTTCTAAGAAGATTTCATGGAAGGCTTAACGCTTTTCTTGCAACAGCTTCTGTGGCTAATCCTTAATTTTCGTTTTGGACACGTTGTGAGGACCACGACTTTCTGCTTGTTTCGGATCTATAGAGAATTCATTAGGAGATCCGTGATATACCGATTGCACGTTATGCATTCCATGAACAGGTGCTGGCTGCCTCGTGGCGTTCTCTTGCACCTGCCAGCAATTACTGGCTCGTGAGGAGTCAGAAAAACAAAACAAAATGACAGCCTAATGAGGTTGGGGACGGTTTGGTGCCGTGGGTGTGTGGGGTTCCTGCCTTCAAGTTTTCATCAGGTTCGTATCTAGCACAGTCGGCAAAGTTCCACAGATTATAAGAAATGAAACAAACGGAACTCTCGTTATTCCCTAACTGGACGCCACCTGTCGCCTACATACGTTACACTTCTTCATTCTGCATCAACAATGAAAGCATACGAAAAATGCTTTATAAAATTTTGTTCAGATCTAATAGGAAAGATTGGTTTTGTTTGAGTAATCCCTGATAACGTAAAGAAATAACATCGAATATACACTTCAAGTAACGTTAGCTTTATCTGAGAACATATCTTCTCTGTTTATAAACTTCCTTTAGTGAGTAGCTGTCCCCACTCCGCAACAAGTTGAAATATTTACATTATTAGATTTACAGTTGAAGAGCAAACAGCTAATAGATAGTCAGATTATTAGTCTAGGTAGAATTGTTAACCCTCAGTATTGTCATAAACCATCTTTCACAGGTCACCATCTTTGTTTCGACAGTCTTTCTTTTCTTCATCTTTTGAATTTAAAATAAACGTAATTCGTAATTCAATTCATTGGGCCTATTTTACCTGCATATTAAGTTTAGAATTGTCTTTAAACCTATGTTTCATTTAAGTAATTATTTTGAATGTAAGGACAGATTCCTATAACGCATTGCTCTTACGTTATATATAAATTTATATGTCCAAGGTCTAACTTTTGCTATTCATACTCCCAAGATGTTGAAGTATTTTAAAGCGACACTTGTGTCACAATCCTGTAATCAATCGTTCACCCTTCGCCACTGTTTACAGGACTGTGACACTGTCGCTTTAAAATACTTCAACATCTTGGGAGTATGAACAGCAAAGAAATGCTCAGTACTAATGAAAATTTGTGGATACACAACATACGTCCTGAATCACATGTTAATCAAACAGCTTCACATTCCTTCCTTTATCTGAGGTAACAAACACAGTCACAAATCCACCTTTATTTGAGGTTACAAACACAGTCACAAATTCACTTTTGTCTGAAGTTACAAACACAGTCAAAAATCCACCTTTATTTGAGGTTATAAACACAATCACAAATCCATCTTTATTTGAGATTACAAATACAATCACAAACCCACCTTCACTTGAGATTACAAACACAGTCACAAATCCACCTTTACCTGAGGTTACAAACACAGTCACAAACCCACCTTTACTTGAGATTACAAACACAGTCACAAATCCAACTTTATTTAAGGTTACAAACACAGTCACAAATCCATCTATTATCTAGGAATACACAGTTTGTTTAAATACCATACACATGTTTCATTACATGCAATAACGATTTATTTTAGTTTCGTGATACCGTTTTGTGCCCTGAAAGTATGTCGATATTCTTGTGCTATGGAATATGACTCGTGGTAATAAAAGCACACTTCCTTTCTTAACCTGAAGATGACCTAGCAAGTTCGAAATGTTGTTCTCTCCTTATCAGTAAAAGTGTTAATACCCACCAGCCGTTCTGAGATACAAAATTAGAGGAAGAAAAAATTCATTTCCTCGTGAACAGGAGAATACGTTAATGCATCAGTAGGGAGAGAAACCATCAGTTTTTCTAGCAGATTGTGTTTATTAGTTTTCTTACCTAACTGAGAAATAAATGCCTACTATCGTCAGCAGTGTTTCTCCATCTGAGCGGTACTGCCCCCTAGTGGGAGAGTTTAAAATTCCGAGGGGCAGTAAACTTTGAAGGGTCTGCAGGGAGGCAAAACGTTTTGAGGGTTTCAAAGTTGTATTTGCTAAAATTAAACCACACGTATTATATTATCTATTATTGTCTTAAAGTTTTTATTTTAGTAAAATACTTTAATGGTCTAAACATTTATTAGAAGGAGACATCAGCGCCAACTGTTTGCTGAGAGGGCGCTGCGGTGATGTAAGAAAACAACTGGCTTAGAGCCAACAATCTTTAAATCTTTTTTTGTTTTGTTTTTGAATTTCGCTTAAAGCTACACGAGGACTACCTGCGTTAGCCGTCTCTAATTTAACAGTGTAAGACTAGAGGGAAAGCAGCTAGTCATCACCCCCCACCGCTAACTCTTGGGCTATTCTTTTACTAACGAATAGTGAGATTGACCATCACATTATAACGCCTCCACGGCTGAAAGGACGAGCATATTTTGTGGGACGGGAATTCGAACCCGCGACCCTCAGATTACGAGTTAAGCGCCTTAACCACCTAGCCATGCCGGGCTCTTTTAAGCTCGTGAAAAACTAGTGGTTTGGATTGTAGTTCTAAGTTATATATGCTTGCTAATACGTAAGTATGTAAAAACTTATTAGATTAGAACACAAATGTATAATGTGGCGGTTAACCCCACTATTCGTTGGTAAAAGAGTATCCGAGGAGTTAGCGGTAGGTGGATAGTGATGACTAACTGCCTTCTCCCTACTTAGGGACGGCTATCGCAGATAGTCCTGGTGCTGCTTTGCGCGAAATTCCAAATAAGCTACACACCTGTACAGGAAACCGTGTATTTATTGTAGTAGAGATAAGGTAGGCTAAATAATTTCACATGATTTTACTATTTAAGAATTAGTTTCGTATTTTACAAAGATCACAATATTCTACGACATTCGTTAATTAATTGAATTCTAATTTAATATTAATTTCCTGTGTCACTTAATTGTCATACGTAAGTCTAGTAACAAAGTGTTCGAATGTTATTGTTTTTATTAGGCAACAGGTTATATGTCAAGTGAGCCAATCTCCATTTCTTCCTTTTTTTCGTTTGTTTTTTACAGCTTAAACAATCTTTTATTGTCGATAAAAATAAATGTGCTAACATTGTCACATTAGATTATTGATAGGTTTTTGTTGGTATATAGAGTACCACGTGGTAAACTATCTATCTTTATATATATATATGTATGTATACGTTATATAAAGATATTTGTAATAAAGTGAAATATATTTACGTAATAGGAAAACCTGTTGAACAACAAACCACATTTATATCTCATGCTCACGTGTTCATAATGTACGTGATCGTTTAAAAACTGTTACAATCATTTTCAATTATCAGCCATTCGTTTTTCAAAATTTCCTTTATCCGCGAATGAAATCATCGAACGAATGAACAAAACGTTTTTTTTTCTTTTTCAAAAGCCCACCCACTGGTGCACAAATTATTACCTTTACACATCTGCCATCTGTTCATTATTAACGTTTAAAATAACTGACGGGCTTTTGTTGTTGTTGTTTTTTTTGTTATTAACCGCAAAACCACAAAATGTTTTATCTGTGCTCTGCCCACCGCAGAGAACTGACCCTTACTTTTAGCGTTTTCATCCTTTTATTCACCATTAAGCCCGTCATGGCCAGGCAGGTTAAGGCTTTCGACTCGTAATCTGAGGGTTGCGGGTTCGAATCCCCATCGCACCAAACATGCTCGCCATTTCAGCCGTGAGGGCGTTATAATGTTACGGTCAATCCCACTATTCATTGGTAAAATAGTAGCCCAAGAGTTGGCGGTGGATGGTGATGACTAGCTGCCTTCTCTGTAGTCTTACACAGCTAAATTAGGGACGGCTAGCGCAGATAGCCCTGGAGTAGCTTTGCGCGAAATTCCAAAACAAACAAATATTCACCATTACGTCACACAGGAATGCAAAGCATTGGTTTACCTAATCCTATAACTGTTCTTCATTCAAATATCGATGGTGTGCTCGTGTTATTTTCCTTCCTCTTCAGGTAACACTTTTACAGTGACGGATTTCCTATAGAACTTCAGTTCAAGGTAGTGTCAGAAAAATTACAGGTACAAGATTTTTTAGATTCAATATTGTTTTTTTATTATTTATTTGATCATACTGGTACACAAATATGTACATATTCCACCTCCAGCACTTCCCAAATATGGCGCTCAAGTTTTCCTAGTTGTTGAAAATTACCGACGTTAGCAATTGGGAAGTTTATATATTATTATGCAGCAAATGGAATGTTCAGATTTATTAAAGACGGAATGTTCAGATTTATTAAAGATGGAATGTTCAGATTTATTAAAGATTCCCAGAGTTTAGATAGATAGTCTCACTGGCCATCTGTCGGGAACTAAAATACAAGGTCTTAGTTGCTAGTATTTATAATTTATAGACTTAGCAGTTGCAACTTGAGTAAAGATTGATTGTTTGACCCTAGTAGTGGACGTTGTCTGATCCTGGTAGTGGACGCAGGGAATAAAATTCTCTTGGAAATGCTCACGTTTCATGCTATTTAAGAAGCTGATAACAAAATTTGAAAATTTTAATATAATTCCTATGTATTATAATATATATAGACTAACAAATGCTTCTAAAGATATTCCTAAGTAATGTAGGGACTTTTCTCCGAGGCAGCGTATAACCTAGAGTAATTAATGGACACGCTTGCTGGCCGTTACATAGAATAATTAAAGGTCACGCCTGCCAGACAGTACCTTGAAAGGTGCACCAAATCTATGTTAATCACGACACTTCAAAGTGCTGATACTAATTATTTGTGTATTATTTAAATAATACAGTTTGTAATTTACTAGTTTTTCTTATAATCCCATTAATAGATCACAATGAATGAAATCGTAAATATTCTAATTTAGTGTTCGATTCACAAGAACTTCCATCCGTCATCAATAACCAGACTACAAGGGAAAAAAACAACAAACACTTTGTTTTTTAATTTCGCGCAAAGCTACACGAGGGCTATCTGCGCTAGCCGTCCCTAATTTAGCAGTGTAAGACTAGAGGGAAGGCAATTAGTCATCACCGCCCACCGCCAACTCTTGGGCTACTCTTTTACCAACGAATAATGGGATTGACCGTAACATTATAACGAGTGTTTGGTGCGACTGGGATTCGAGTCCGCGATCGTCAGATTACGAGTCAAACGCCTTAACCCACCTGGCGGTGCCGGGAAAAACAAACAGACTTCTAATATTGCATAAAGTTTGTAGAATACTTTATTGTCATATGTATTTGAATCATTAAATTAATAATTTTTTTCTCATATATATATTGCTCAGAGGAATAATCATTACTGTGAACATTGGGACCGTAAAAGCTGATGAGTGTTTCTCTTGCATTTCTTCAGAGGAAATTTTATTGGCACAAATTTAATGATAAGAAAACTTCATAACGTTCGGAATGAAGCGCAGATAATGGTGACGCAGTAACGTTAAGAGAGAGGTACATAAAAATAGTACACGTGGTTTATTTTAAAAATAGCATTAAACCTAACACTAATGTAGTTAAGCTGAATGTGAAAATGTTATATTTTTGTGATACGTCAGTGTGAACGAAACACCGTGAAAAATTTGTCACTCTAAATACCGGACATCAATCAGAATAAGATTCTATGTTTTTGTGCACGTATACAGGACTATTGTTATTCTTTCAACTCCTAGCAGCTTAACAGTGAGCTATTGAGCTGATTTCTCTACAATTTGGAGTTTTGATCTCAGCAATAGCCATAGAAGATAGCCCATTATATAGTTTTACGCTCAACAACAAAGAAAACACTTTCAAATTTATGCTTATTTTCAATTAGCATATTGGAATGTCACAGCCGTTACTGGGCGTTAAATTATTATCCGTCATTTATATCAGTTTCATCAATACGCCATTCTTCTTAAATGTGAAAACAAGTTCATTTTCTATCCCAAATTAGCTATAGAACCAGAAGAGGGCGTGACGCTACCACTAAAGGCAAACCCCGTTTAACACTTTTGGCTATCGTCTTCGGGATCGCAGCAGGTCCGGTGATTAGTTATTTTTTATCAGTGTTTTGTGATCGATAGATAAATAAAGACACTCCTTTGATCATATGGTTACACCCGTAGGCTTGCCAGTTTATAAGTGCTAATTAGGGAGTGATTTGTTTTGAGAAAACAGAAGTAAGAGAACCAAACTTGAGGGAAGGCCTCTTTCACGAGACACTTTTACCGGAGAGAAATAAATTCCACCACAAGGTGCTAATCATATTTCATTGACAAATTAACATCGAAAGTATTTTAACGTTTCTCAAGTTATACATTAACAGAACACAGAAACGAGTAACTTAGATAACTCTTTGCTTTTAAAATGGCACATTGAGAGCTTTTAAAAATGTATATTATCAAGGTTCTGAAAATAAACCGATTTGTAGAACATTCACTAGAATATCTACCACGTCAGGAAAAAGATATTACATGAATTCAGCTTGACATGAACACTCTCTTCTCATCCTTACGCATCTATCTATTCATGTTGTTACAACACACGAACCAAGCCGGTAAACTGAAATGATTTGCCAGCTACGATACTAAACAAATACGAAAAAGAAAAACGCAAGACCCCTCGCTAGTACAGCAGTAAGTCCATGGATTTACAACGCTAAAATCAGTGGTTCAATTTCCCCTCGGTGGGCTCAGCGAATAGCCCGATGTGGTTTTGTTATAAGAAACACAAACACACAAAAAGCAAGAAACATGTGCATAATTTGTTGCAAACCGCTTGGAAATGTAGCAAATTTTCGTTTGTCAGTTATTTAACACGAAGGCCTAATACTACGTACACACACGGTCCTACTAAGGCGTTAGTTACAGGTGTACGTAGGAGGTTCGATACAGATCTTGAAGGTGTAACCAAGCAAAATAACGTTTTTTTTTTTCAGGTGTTGTAAGTTGTGTTTTGTAGCCAATATCGTTTACACTTCTGACAGAATTAATCTTGATAAATAGCTATTAAAACTGTACTCCCAGTAACTGCGTTAGCTGGGGAAAAAAGGACATTCACCCTAACCCTCTAGCGATTAACAAGGAGAGACACAACTTCAATTGAAAATCATAAATAAATCTAAAAATGTATCCAGTATTGAACCATGGAAAATGTCGCCTATGTTTGTTGAGTTATTTCACTAATTGACAAATAATACGCAATGTTTAAACTGTTAACTGACAAGTAACACGTAATGTTTAAACTGTTAAGTGACAAGTAACACGTAATGTTTAAACTGTTAACTGACAAATAGTACGTAATGTTTAAACTGTTAACTGACAAATAGTACGTAATGTTTAAACTGTTAACTGACAAATAGTACGTAATGTTTAAACTGTTAACTGAAAAGTAACTCGTAATTTTAAACTGTTAAGTGACAAGTTACACATAACTGTTAACTGACAAATAATACGCAATGTTTAAACTGTTAACTGACAAGTAACACGTAATGTTTAAACTGTTAACTGAAAAGTAACTCGTAATTTTAAACTGTTAAGTGACAAGTTACACATAACTGTTAACTGACAAATAATACGCAATGTTTAAACTGTTAACTGACAAGTAACACGTAATGTTTAAACTGTTAACTGACAAATAGTACGTAATGTTTAAACTGTTAACTGACAAATAGTACGTAATGTTTAAACTGTTAACTGACAAATAGCACGTAATGTTTAAATTGTTAACTGACAAGTAACTCGTAATTTTAAACTGTTAAGTGACAAGTTACACATAACTGTTAACTGACAAATAATACGCAATGTTTAAACTGTTAACTGACAAGTAACACGTAATGTTTAAACTGTTAAGTGACAAGTAACACGTAATGTTTAAACTGTTAACTGACAAATAACACGTAATGTTTAAACTGTTAACTGACAAATAACACGTAATGTTTAAACTGTTAACTGACAAATAGTACGTAATGTTTAAATTGTTAACTGACAAATAGTACGTAATGTTTAAACTGTTAACTGACAAATAGTACGTAATGTTTAAACTGTTAACTGACAAATAGTACGTAATGTTTAAACTGTTAACTGACAAATAGTACGTAATGTTTAAACTGTTAACTGACAAATAGTACGTAATGTTTAAACTGTTAACTGACAAATAGCACGTAATGTTTAAACTGTTAACTGACAAATAGCACGTAATGTTTAAATTGTTAACTGACAAGTAACTCGTAATTTTAAACTGTTAAGTGACAAGTTACACATAACTGTTAACTGACAAATAATACGCAATGTTTAAACTGTTAACTGACAAGTGACACGTAATGTTTAAACTATGATCCTATTTAGTTGGTACAAAAAATACCCACTCGCTCATTTCTCCAGCAATGAGACTCTAGCAACGTCTCTGCATGCGACTTGGTCACAGTCGAATTCTAGTCATAGAAACATACACACACATAAAACAGTGGAAAAACGACATTTGACAGTTACCATTAAAATAAAACAGATGTGTGTAATATCACTGGAATAATTAGAAGAATCTGCAGTTAATATAAGACTTTTGTTGGTTACTATTAAGATAAAACAAATGTATGTAATACCACTATAATAACAATATAAGACTTTTGTTGGTTACTATTAAGATAAAACAAATGTATGTAATACCACTATAATAACAATATAAGACTTTTGTTGGTTACCATTAAGATTTGTAAAAAATGCACCAGTGGAATATTTAAAAAAATCTCTAGTGAAGGTAAGACGTTTATTTATTATCATTAGAACCAAATAAATGTTTCACCATCTTTGTCCAGTTTAAAGACTCTTCATCTGTAACATATTTTCCTGAAATGTTTAGAGATAAAAGCACTTTTATCTCAGCGTGTCACAGAGGTGAAAGACAATTTATCACTAACCCCAAAGGCAAAATATAATATCAGTGTATCTGTATATAATTGACTTATATTTGCTGAACTAATAAATATTGTATTTTAAAGTCTTAGCTTACATGGTCGTGAAGGAAGTGATTACATAAGTAAGACTTTATGAATTAAGACTTTAAGTATCATTGATGGTTTGTACTCAAGAAACGGTATTTTATTGATGGTTTGTACTGAAGAAACGATATTTCATTGATGGTTTGTACTAAAGAAACGGTATTTCATTGATGGTTTGTACTAAAAAAACGGTATTTCATTGATGGTTTGTACTCAAGAAACGGTATTTCATTGATGGTTTGTACTAAAGAAACGGTATTTTATTGATGGTTTGTACTAAAGAAACGGTATTTCATTGATGGTTTGTACTAAAAAAACGGTATTTCATTGATGGTTTGTACTCAAGAAACGGTATTTCATTGATGGTTTGTACTAAAGAAACGTATTTCATTGATGGTTTGTACTCAAGAAACGGTATTTCATTAATGGTTTGTACTCAAGAAACGGTATTTCATTGATGGTTTGTACTAAAGAGACGGTATTTCAGGATTTCATCAACAAATTAACATTTTAATTTTAATTTTTTAACGTTAGACTTTATTCATAACTTCCATATAACCAGGTTTTATATGGACAACTTATTTTATTACTTATTTAATCGTCAGGTGCCCTCAAAACTTAAAACGAGTCAAGAACTATAAGGGTTAAAATAGTTAGGAGGAAGAGGGCCTGTTATTCCAGAGCTCGAATTGTCAATCGAAAATCGTATAAGGTTTACATTAAAAGGAAAGAAAACGATAATAAAGAAACGTTAAACCGAACTTTGGCAATAATAAAAAGGACAATATTTAATTCAATCTGGTTTTATGTTGTCATCAATATACGTACATACAAATGTGCGTGTGAATGTATGTGTTAAGATTTAACTTGTATGGTAACTTCATGCTAACCGATATGAAATGGAATCATGTTCCAAAACTATTGTATTGAATGGATATGAATTAACTATTTCAAAAATGACATCAGCGACTACTGGTAGAACAATATAATAATGTGTGTGTCCAACTGTGTAAGATTTAAGGCTCAGTGAACAGAGGAGGGACAACTTGGGTCTTCAAGTCTCTGTTAGGTCAAGAACAACCCCACCAAAATTTCTATTTGACTACATTATTTACTCTGTAGAACAGCCTCTAACAACATATCATTATTTTTCTTAAGAGCACACACACCAACATAACTTCTCTTAACTGACATTACATAAACAAATTTTCAGTAGAACTTCTGTTTAGTGACATTAATTTCTCACAAGACTAAAATCCCTAATGAAATTTATATTTAAGAGTCCAACATAAAATTTTGTTTACTAATATTATTTACTTTCAAGAAGGCTTGGCATGACCAGGTGGTTAAGGAACTCGACTCGTATTCCGAGGGTTGCGGGTTCTAATCCCCGTCACACCAAAAGGGCTTGCCCTTTCAGCCGTGGGGGCGTTATTAAGTTACGGTCAATCCCACTATTTGTTGATAAAAGAGTAGCCCAAGAGTTGGCGGTGGGTGGTGATGACTAGCTGCCTTCCTTATAATCTAAATTAAAAACGGCTATCGCAGATAGCCCTCGTGTAGCTGTGCGCAAAAGTCAAAACAAACAAACAAACCTTCAAGAAAAATCCGAAAAAAATTATCTTAAGTTTTAGACTCTTTACTTCAAATGTATTCAGGTTTTACACAGTAATTATTCAAGATATGAGAAAATTATTCGATTGTTAGAGGAACTTATTAACTGACAGTCTCGTTTTACTCTAAAAAGTGGCCAGTGGTGGTAGTGTCTTAATATTCCTAATGAATTACTAGTTTGTTGTTGTTCCCAATTTATGTTTAGATTTTGGAGATTGTAATAGCTAAAGAAGTGTGTTCATTAATATGAAAAACATGAGCAAAGATTTTCTATGTGAAGTATCACGAACCACGATATAAAACGTTGAGAACCTCACGTATCAGTGTCTATTATATAGTTTTTCATTGTACGTTTTTTGTTTTCACTCCAGTGAGCAGCTTTAAACCGTAAAATGGCAACTGTGCAAAAAAAGGTTCAATGGATCGTTTAGCGTGAAGAGACCAAGTCAATGAGTATGGTTCAGTGTAATTACAGGTGCAAATACAGGAAGGACGTAGAGGAGTATGTTAAAGGTATCGTGTGTTGCATACTTCTAGTAAACTTAATGGAGTGGAAGGCCAGAATAAGGGCGCCATGCAAGACACAAGTGCTAGAATGATCAGAGCATGCGCGAAAATTTAGGAAAACGTCAAATAAAAGTGACTTATTAATTTTATATAGATGTGTGTACAGATTAGTATCTAGAGGGAAAGGAAAATATAAGAGCAGATAAAAAAAAATAGAAATCTCGTCATAGTTTTATTAATTCTGTAGCTCAAAAGATTAACTTGTAACTCAACTTCGTTATCGTGTGAGACACGTTCTATTTAACCTCCCTTCCTTAGTATATAAATGACCTTTTGATCAACTTCACACGCATGTTACTTATCTCTCATTTACCTTCTTTTTGTGCAGTATGGCTTGAAAATCATTTCCATTTAACCTTCTACTCTTTAAATTGTAAGTTACCTTCTAGTTAACCTCTCAGACCTGATACTTATAAATTATCAATTTAATCTCTCTTTCCTTAACTTGTAAATACAATGCCAATTAACCTCCCACTACTATTACTTGTAAATCATATTCTAGTTACCTCACTCTGAATATAAATAACCTCATACTCTAATTACTTGTGAATTAGTTAACCTGTCTATAAATAACTTTTTAATTCGCCTTCTATTCCTGTTACTTGTAAAATACCTTTCAAATTAATAACTGTTACTTGTAAGTTAACATCTATTTAACCTCCCACTTCTTACGTAACCTCTGGTTGTGTTATCTAAAAGTAGCATTCTCTTTAACAAATAGCCACCGGAAGCTGGCTCAGCGACAAGTCTGGTGGCATATAATGCTAAAAACTGGGTTTCAATACTCGTGATGTACACAACACACTCAGTGGTTCAGCGGATAGCCTGAGGGCTCATACCGCTAAAAACAGAACTTCGATATCCGTGGTGGGCACAATACAGATAGCCCATGGTGGCACAATACAGATAGCCCATGGAGTAGCTTTGCGTTTAACAACAAATAAAAGAAGTCTTGAACTACATTTTCTCATTATTAAAGATATTTATTGGTCGAAAAGATACTGAAAGCAAACCTGAAACTAAAACAGACTGACTGAAGAACATATAACTCATTTATTAGGTTTTCTCAGCTTTACCAACATTTTCAAATCGATTATAAGAATATGTATTAATATAATTTGTTACTAAATATAAAAAACATATGAGAAAAAAAATATCATTTGGACTTGTTTGAATAAGACACGGATGTTTTACGTCATCTATCTCGAAACTATGTGTATATTTAAGTTTGCTAAAATAAACAATGTTGTGCCCCTGTGTAAATTAATGGAAAGCAATAGATATATCGCAACATGGAGTTATATATGCCATATATATATATATATATAATCAGAGACTGACCAACATCAAGTGAGGCTCATCACAGGTCTTCAACGAACTTCTGTTACACGTTTGTGTCCCAAACTAATTTCCAATTCTTCCTTATTGGAATCGTTTTGGTTACTCTGGGTATTTATCGACAGCACTTATCAATAATAATAAACAGTTCGTAATTTCGACAGCAACGCGCTCTTGAGTAGTTCCGAGCACGAGATTACGAGTCTGTCGTGGATTCACGTATCACCACCCGACAGTAACCGACAGCTGTCTTAGGGGTTGGCGAGTTACCGTCCTGGTCAGCTGGATGCTTACGGTATTGTTACTCAACGCGTTCTCTTTGCATTTAGTGTTCAGCCTCAACTCTCTTCAGTTTCACTTTTACACGTTTGTCACGTGCTGGACGCGTCTGGATATTGTTTCTTTATCACTTTGACAAGCGTTTGGCACTCTCAATAGTTACAAGAGTTCGACTGTCGCGACATAAAATTCCCATTATTTAGTGGAGTCATGAGTTCTTAACAGTAGCTTTAACGTTAATGTTTCAAGACTTCTTTTAAAACGCAAAGCTACTCCATTAAATAATTGTGCCACCATGGGCTATCTGTATTGTGCCCACTATCAATTCTGTTTTAGCGGTATGAGCCCTAATCCGCTGAACCACTGAGTACACCACGAGTATTGAAACAGTAATAAGAAGAAATTTGTTAAAGAGAATGCTAATTAAATAATAAGAAAACAATGAAAACTAATAATAGTTTTCAATAACGGGAGTTTTTAAATTATTAAACAAGAAGTTACAAAATGGCCTATCTGTGCTCCATTCACAGGTATCGAAACTAGATGTTTAACGTTATGAGCCCTTAGAATTACCATGAAACTACGGAGAGACTTAAACATAGCAACAACTAAGAAAAACATAGTTTTTTTCAAACATATATAACAACAGTACTGATGTAATAGTGTTATTTAACTATAAATAATGAATGTTTCTGAAAAATAAGTTGTAAGATATGAGTAAACAAAGTTTCGGTTTTTGCTAAAAACTTGGAATATAGTTGGATATCACAGTTGGCACCGTTTAATGCAGTGCAAGATCGACCAGTATTGATACCTTGAAGACTTTGTATTGTAAAGTGACAAGAACTGTTTCACTCGGTTTTGAAGTGATGGCAGAGTATGGGCTTGGGGACGAGCAGCGAAACTATTTGATGTGATTGCATTGTGTCAATCTGGTGTTGGATATGCTACGTATCTGTGAAGTGTCTACATATCTAAATAACCACTGATACCAAAAGAATACGCTCCACTCTTGTCCTAGTATATCGGACTGGAAGTTTGAGGAGCTGGTGTTCGAGACATAGTTTCAATTTTGGTTAAAAGTATCTCTTTCAGTGGTAAGTACCTGTGATGGGCAGAGCATGGATAATACACAGTGCAGCTTTACTCTTCATTATAAGCATACCAAACCGAAAACATTTCGCCAGAACATTATTTAACGCCATCTAGTAGTGAGCATTTTAAGTTATTATCACTTCTTTGTTTTTTTGCTCTTTCAATTTTTAACCTAAATAAATATTTTATTTATAACAATGGAATATCTTCTTGTGAGTATTTATACTATATTTTATTTATATTATGCACCGATACGTATTGTACAATGAAAATTAGTGTATTTACTCTCTTTTTTTTCTGTTAGTTCTTTACAAAATATTGTAACAAGTAAAAACAGGCTGTGATATGAAAACAAGTGAGTAATTTGAGGATTAAAATTATCTGTTTCCTGTCTGGTATATTCAAGTTAAAATTTTTCGATATATGTTTTCATGATGTCCCGAATCTTCGTATTATTAAGTGAAAGCAACATCTTAAAGTGTGTTATGGTGCTAACAAGAGGATATCAGAAAGTGTCTGCATTTACAATATCCAGTTTTTAATGCTGACAGTGTGTGTTTTCTTATAGCAAAGTCACATCGGGCTATCTGCTCAGCACAGCAAGGGGGAATCGAACCGCTAATTTAGAGTTGCAAATCCATAAGCACACCGCTATACTAGGGAAGTCCTTACTGATATCAGCTTAATTATATTTTTTTCAAATTCCTGCCGACATTGTAAATATTTCAAGTTGTAGAGTGAGGTTAACAAGGAAGTAGAAGTTCGAAAATACAACAACTAATAGTTAATAAAAAAGTGCCACTGAAAATAATTAAGTTAATTTTATCTAGTATCTAAAGAGTTAATTTTAGAATATAAAAAATGTGTTAAAATTTGATCTTGTTTATAAAAAGATTATGTTATAAGATAAAAGTGCAGTGAGAAAAAAGTATCCAAAGAAATTAATTAACTTGTGAAGGAAAATAGAATAACTAAATTTGTCTAACATCTTGAGAGTTAATAATTGAGTTGTAAAAAAACAACAACAAAAAAACAGTTAAACACTTTTTGTTTTGAATTTCGCGCAAAGCTACTCGAGGGCTGTCTGCGCTAACCGTCTTCAATTTAGCAGTGTAAGGCTGGAGGGAAGACAGCTAAGCATCACCGCCCGCCGCCAACTCTTGGGCTACTCTTTTACCAACGAAAAGTGGGATTGATCCTAATTTTATAACGCCCCCACAGCTGAAAGGGCGAGTATGTTTGGTGTGACAGAAATTAGAATCCACGACCCTCCGATTACGAGTCGAGTGTCTTAACCACCTGGCCATGCCAGGGTTAAACACTTAACCTAATGTTTCAAATAGACAAAATATGTAGCGAGAAAATGCATTACAAGGCATTAGTAGATGTAATGGGTTATAGACTATATTAACAAAAGGTATAATTATAAATTGAATGACAATGAAAGGTGCTGGGGGCTAAATCACGTAGCGTCAAAAGGTGCAATGAATTAAATTCATTGTATTGAAAAAAATAATATGTTAGTTCTGTGAAATACAAAAACATATTGAATCGATGGTGCCTGTTAATATATATACATAATGGATTATTTTTATATCATTAAAGCATAGGGACTGGGCGTGGCCAAATGGTTAGCATTCCTGATTTGTGAATTGGATGTTTCGTGGCTCACGACCTGACGGCGCGAAAAAGCTCGCTCCATCCTTTGGAACTGTGAGAACTGTAATAACGTACCTGAAATTACACTATTCTGTCACTAAATAGTATCCCGACAGTAGGCTGTTAATACTGTTGGCGAGCTGCCATATTTTTGTAGACTGTCAATTTAACATTTAGTGACGTCTATGCTCAAGTGACGCTTGTGTCGCCTTGAGCTAAAACTCTAAAACAAGCAAACGCACGAATAACAGCGTGTATTCGTTCGAATGAGGTTGTTTCAAACAGCTCTCTAACATGTGAGCTAATCTATAACCCAACAATAAAACCAGAAAAATACTTTTAAAATGTAGCTTTTAATCACAAATATACATATGGAAATTTATTATTCAGTAGTGTATTCCCTATGGTTATGCTACACTGGTTGTACATTGATATACAAGTACACACTTTTGCTTAAAATCAATCGTAATTTTCCGGTTTAAAAACCTCCAGTATTGTTAGAAGTCAAAGGTATCAGTTTATTTTTGTTCATTAACTAAACAACTAATTTTGAAATTTTTTATCTTAATTAATGAATTACAATTACCGTATTTTCCGCCTAATAAGCCGAATTTCTGGCCCTAAATTTTGGACCTGATTTTTGGGGGTCGGCTTATTGGCCGATCACTCCTTTCGGAAATTTCTTCTTCTTAGGAAATGTTTTCCTTTTGAAAATTACCATAGGCGGTAATTTTGTCCCATCAGCAAAGCACGTTAAGACTACAGTGAAACGTTGTTTCTGGAATTTCATTGGTTACCTAATTACAGTGAGTGGAGCCAATAACGAATGACATATTGATTCCATCTCTGTCTCAATACGACACGTTCTGCTTTACTACAGAACGCCAATGATCACACACAACATGCATGCTGATGCTGAAACGAGACTAAGAAATCATTTTGAAGAAACTTGTCACTTCTTAAAAATGGCTTCGGCTTATTGGGCGGTAATAAGCAAAAACCCTCATTTTCAGAGCTGAAAATTGGCCTCGGCTTATTAACCGGAAAATACGGTATTAAGAATTTCGGGTAGCATGCTAAACGTATCGGGCCTGGCATGGCCAAGCGTGTTAAGGTGTTCGAGTCGTAATCCGAGGGTCACGGGTTCGAATCCCGGTCTCACCAAACATGCTCGCCCTTTCAGTCATGGGGGGCGTTATAATGTGACAGTCAATCCCACTATTCGTTGGTAAAAGAGTAGCCCAAGAGTTGGCGG
>NC_134829.1:34592250-34639827 GCF_004210375.1 Tachypleus tridentatus
CGATCTCCAACAAACTTGCCAGAAGTGGAGTAATTTTTCAAGGAAGAATGAGCAAACATTACACAACCTCACTGAAATAAGCTGGTAGATATATATCAAAAAGACTCATAACAGTAATTTCTACCAAAGGTACTTTCACCAAGCACTGACTTACGGGGCTGAATACTTATGCATTCAGCAAATTTCAATTTATATATTTTCTTTACAGGTTTTGTTGACATTCAACCTCCTTCAGACAGACATAAAACTTTTAGGTTTGATCACTAAAAAATTAATAATGTGACATTAATGGCAGGGGGTGAATATTTTTGCAAGGCATTGTACAACAGTAAATACAACCAGAGAAAGGGGGCGCGAACTTCATGAATTAGGAGTGAAAAAATGTGACATCATTATGTAAACTACCTACCTCACAGTTATGTAAAACAAGGACATATACCTCTAAATTAATTAAGGCTGAGGCATGACACCAAAACGAGGCTTAACTATTCAGTTTGAAACCTCTGTTAAAAATTGACCACAATCATCAGTGGAGAACAACGATGAATTTATCGAAATTTCAAAATTTAACAACAAATCATACATCATCTGGATACGCAGTCGAAGTTTCTTCCTCTAATAACTGTTTAGTAATGATAGAATAACATCCGTCACCAATACACAAAAACAAATGGTTAACGTAATGTAATTCTAAGCCTTTCCTTTCATGATAAAGCCGAGTCAGGAACTTTTAAGTGACACAAAACCTGTCAGTTTCATTTGAAAATGTCGTATACGAATTTTTGAATATCCCTATACTCTACAGAGAGACAGAATAAGGGGGAAAATTATTACACTTACGTTAATGATTTCTCGTAAAAATAATTACTGGAAAGAAATCACAACAAAAAGAGAGAGTACAATAATTTACACCTTTATATTTCTTTGAATCATCCCGTGCATCAGAAGTCACAAAGTTTGAATAGCTACACAACAAACGTTTATTACCGCTGATTACCCCCTTATCTCACCACAATACAGAAACGACATAAACTGTATATTTGAAAAGATCGGTTACTTATCTAAAAACACATACACACACAGAGGAAGTGAAAGAGGGTGTTATCCTATAGAAAAGATGACGTCATAGCAAACATGTAATACAGGTATTCGTAGGTAAAATGACAAGAGAGCTACCGGATGCTTTTAGAACGGAATAACTCATATTAAGATCACCGGATGTCTCAAAATAAAATAAAGAGTAGGCAACACATAAACAGTTCCATCAAAACTCCTTTAAATCCGTCTGTTTTACAGTAAATTGGAAGGGAAGAGAGGCGGTGAAGATGGAGAATTCGATGCTTTGAATTCAAGCGGCGTCTTTGTACAATTGATAACAGGCCCGGGCGGATATCCTATTACAAAGTAATAATAATTCAGTATTCGAACGGAAACGGTTGAATATGCGCCTAAAGGGCCTTTTGTTTATCGTACGTGACACTTTTTATGTAGAATACTTACAAATAAAGCCTGACACGAGAAAGGTGTACTAGAGGGCGTTTTGCTTATTCGTAACTGACGTCACGAACAAATATTAAAGTGGGGGCGACGACTTCGTACATGCTGTAAAAAAAAACAACCAACAAAAAACAAAACGGAAACTGGAGGTGTTCTCAGCACCTACAGCCTTATCGGTGTGTCAGACATAAAAAATAAAAATGATCAGTTATTACAGTCAATCAACCATTATAAAGCAACAAGAGGAAGACGTATTTTAAAAGTTTCTAATGTGTTAAGAACCGACATTTTTTTCCTAAAGAACGTGATCTTCTGCATATTTTCATCATACAGACGTTAATCCTTTTATTCAAACTTTAAAACTTCCACTGTCACAAAGAGCAAGTTTTTCGTTCACAGTAATTCTCGGAGGACGACACTGACAACCATAATAAGTCCGAACTGTGTTTATCTCGACCAGTGCTAAAAACAGCAAACTATACGCCTAAAAATACTTTTGAACATAAAAAAAGTCAATTGACCTGAAAATTTTTACTTTCAATGAAAACTTTGGTGGAGGGGACGAAAGGAGAAAAATAAAAAAAAACACAGAAAGAGACGCGTAACGATAGGGAAAAAAAACAACTTATCCGTGAGTGTCTTGAGGGCACGGAAGACAGGTTTTACAGTTTAAATAAACAGTTGGTTAGGAAAACACCTGCATTCGGTTTCCCCAGATGATTACCGAATTCTTTGTTTGTGCAATGGGTGTTTATCATACTTGTCACCCTTTCCTTGTGCATTCGTACAACTATCGACAAGGAGAGGCAATCAAGCCGTGTGTCTTCACGCCCTCTAGTGTTGTTTATCTATTGTTTGTGTTTGAACGTAAAGTTATACAATGGCGTTACCTACGCTGTGTCCACCACGGGCACCAAACCCCGATATTCAGCGTATAGGTCCACAAATTTACTGTGGAACTACTTCGGTAGCTTCTCCATGTGAAATACATCGAAAACAAAATTAGACCTACTGTTGTTTGGAAGGGATATTTGTAACGTGGTCTTATAATCTAGATTTCTTGTTGTTTGAAAGGAAATATCTGTGACGTGGACTTGTATTGAAGGTCTGTTGTTGTTTGGGATGGATACATGTTAGGAGGACTTGCAATCTAAACCTATGTTGGAGAGATATTTGTTACGTGGACTTATAATCTAAACTTGTTTGATAGCGATATCTGTCACGTGAACTTATAATCTAGAATTACTGTTCTTGAAAGTGATATTTGTCATTTCAAATTATAATCTAAACCTATTGTTGTTTGAGAAGTACATTTGTCACTGGACATATAATCAAACCCTACTGTTGTTTGGAAGGAATATGTGTCACGTCGACTTATAAATCTAGATTTATTTTTGTTTGAGAGGGATATTTCTCACGAGGACTTATAATCTAGATCTACTGTTTTTTGAGAGGGATATCTGCCGCGAGGACTTGTAATTTGAATCTGTTGTTACTTGGAAAGGATATCTGTCACGTCGACTTATAATCTAGATTTATTTTTGTTTGAGAGGGATATTTCTCACGAGGACTTTTAATCTGAACCTGTTGTCATTTGGAAAGGATATCTGCCGCGAGGACTTGTAAGATAATTAGGAGTTATAAACGTAACATTTACTAAACTGATTTCTTGAACATATATCATCTTATTGCAAGTATTGAAAAATAACAGGAAGAATAAAAAGAAGGACATATAATAAATCGAGACCTCACAAAATTAAAAATAGCAAAAATATGTGGTTAATCTGATACAATGGTTCACAAAACAGGGGACTCTGTGAAAAACATTCCATAATGATGGAAGCAAAAGTGTTTGCATCCATCCATCACACGGAGTAGATTATAACTTTTCATATTCCTCATGAGAAATGGAAAGTTAAGGGGTACTTTGATGCTTTTAAATATTAAGCAGACCTCTAGTGTTGTTTATAAAATTAAGACGAAATACACGTTTAATCAAAGTGATATGAGTTAGGGTACCGAAAAGTTTGCAAAAATGCTATTGTTTTCATAATGTAATAAAATTAATAATACAATAACGTGTAATAACGAAAACAAATATTAAATTTACAAGTTCGCTGGTTTTGTAAGTTATACTCAAGTTTATACTTGAAGAAAGTCCAAGAAAGTCCCTGGAAAATATCCATTTTTAGGAAGATGGTCGCGAGGCTTAGCATTTTCATAAAAGGATTTCCAGGGTGTTAAAGTTAGGCAATTAACCACAGGTCTGATACGTCAATAACACCTTTGTGATTTCTTGATGACGAAAAACACATTTGAAATAAAAATGTATCACAGTTGTTGTTTTGAATTAAGCACAAAGCTACAAATGGGCTATCTGTGCTCTGCCCACAACGGGTATCGAAACCCACTTTTTAGTGATGTAAGTCCGCAGACATACCGCTTTGACGCTGGGGGGCAAAATATATCTCAGAACGGCTGGTATGGGTATTACCCTGAAGATGACCTAGGAAAGTCAAAACGTTGTTCTCTCCTTATCAATAAAAGTGTTAATACCCATAACACCCGTTCTGAGACACACTTCACTTTCAGTTAAGTTTTCAAAGATTTACCAAAGGTGTAGTATAACGTAAGGTCGAGAAAAAAACAAAAGCGTTCGAATGAAGACAAAATGTAAACTCCATTTTCGAGTTGTTTCTAAGCTCATTACATTGACGACCAATAAATACGCAGCGTTCTGCAATTATATTGTGAAATAAATTACGATTTAGTTGGCAAGGTGTGAAGTATTAGATCACATAGTGTGATTGTGTGTTAATGAATTTCGCGCAAAGCTACACAAGGGCTATCTGCGCTAGCAGTCCTTAATTTAGCAGTGTAAGACTAGAGGGAAGGCAGCTGGTCATCACCACTGACCGTCAACTCCTGGGCTACTCTTTTACCAACGAAAAGTAAGATTGACCGTAACATTATAACGCCCTCACGGCTGAAAGGGTGAGCACGTTTGGCGCGATAAAGATTCGAATCCGCGACCCACAGATTACAAGTCGAAAGTCTTAGTCACTTGGCCATGCCGGGCCCACGAAGTGGGTATAGCCAACAGGACGTAACAGAAGAGGTTAGAACTGCGGTCTGTGAAACACGTGGAGACAATTCTAAAACCATGTTTTCGAACATCTGTGGATTCTCTTTGAAATAAATATAAATTCAGAGCTTAAGTACGTTTCGTTGACAGAATCTAAAATAGCTTTTCATTATTGGTTATCTATTATTATAAAAACTATTCACGAAATATACAACCTTCCAATAAAAGTTTCCTTGACAACATGCCTATTTTTTACAAATCTCAGAATCAAAGGTTTTTACTGTGTTCACTCTTCATAGAGTAATAAATTAATGTTTGACCTTAAGATTTCCTTATAGTAATTTCTAATTATTGAAATATTATCATCTGTGTTCATTGTACATAAAGTTATAAAGTAATGTTTGTTCTTGAGATTCCCTAATAGTAATTTCTAGTTATTGAAATATTAACATCTGTGTTCACTGTACATACAGTTATAAAGTAATGTTTGTTCTTGAGATTTGTGTTCACTCTACATACAGTTATGAAGTAATGTTTGTTCTTAAGATTTGTGTTCATTGTACATACACATGTAAGGTAACGTTTGTTCTTAAGATTTCCTGATAGTGATTTCTAATTATTGAAATAATAACATCTCTGTTCATTGTGCATACAGTTATAAAGAAATATTTGTTCTTAAGATTTATGTTCACTGTACATACAGTTATAAAGAAATATTCGTTCTTAAGATTTGTGTTCACTGTACATACAGTTATAAAGAAATATTCGTTCTTAAGATTTGTGTTCACTGTACATACAGTTATAAAGAAATATTCGTTCTTAAGATTTGTGTTCACTGTACATACAGTTATAAAGTGATGTTTGTTCTTGAGATTTCCTGATAGTAATTTCTAGTTATAGAAATATTAACATCTGTTAAAAATATAGATAAAAGTATAAAGTAATGTTTGTTCTTGAGATTTCCTGACAGCAATTTCCAGTTCTTGAATTATTAATATCTGTGCTCACTGTACATAAAGTTATAAAGTTATGATTGTTCTAAAGATTTCCTGATAGTAATTTCTTATTATTGAAATATTAACATCTGTGCTCACTGTACATACACTTATAAAGTAATACTTGTTCTTAACAATTCCTGACAGCAATTTCTAATAATTGAAATGTTAGTGCACTGTGCATACAGTTATAAACTAATGTTTGTTCTTAAGATTTCCTGATATTAATTTCTAATTATTGAAATATTAACATCTCTGTTCATTGTGGATACAGTTATAAAGAAATATTTGTTCTTAATATTTGTGTTCACTGTACGTACAGTTATAAAGTAATGTATGTTCTTGAGATTTGCTGACAATAATTTCCAGTTATTGAAATATTAACATATGTGTTCACTGTACATACAGTTATAAAGTAATGTTTGTTTTGAGATTTCCTGACAGTAACTTCTAGTTATTGAAATATTAACATCTGTGTTCACTGTACATACAGTTATAAAGTAATATTTGTTCTTGAGATTTCTTGATAGTAATTTCCAGTTATTGAAATATTAACATCTGTGTTCACTGTACATACAGTCATAATGTAATGTTTGTTCTTGAGATTTCCTGATAGTAATTTCTAGTTATTGAAATATTAACATCTGTGTTCACTGTACATACAGTTGTAAAGTAATGTTTGTTCTTGAGATTTGTAATCACTCTACATACAGTTATGAAGTAATGTTTGTTCTTAAGATTTGTGTTCATTGTACATACACATGTAAGGTAACGTTTGTTCTTAAGATTTCCTGATAGTGATTTCTAATTATTGAAATATTAAGATTTGTGTTAATTGTACATACAGTTATAAAGTAATGTTTGTTCTTAAAATTTCTGTTCACTGTACAAACAGTTATAAAGTATTGTTTGTTCTTGAGATTTCCTGTGAGTAATTTCTTGTTATTGAAATATCAACATCTGTGTTCATTGTACATACAGTTGTAAGATAATGTTTGTTCTTGAGATTTGTGTTCACTCTACACACAGTTATGAAGTAATGCTTGTTCGTAAGATTTGTGTTCATTGTACATACACATGTAAGGTAACGTTTGTTCTTAAGATTTCCTGATAGTGATTTCTAATTATTGAAATATTAACATTTGTGTTAATTGTTCATACAGTTA
The DNA here is from genome assembly GCF_004210375.1 of Tachypleus tridentatus. Lineage (NCBI taxonomy): Eukaryota > Metazoa > Arthropoda > Merostomata > Xiphosura > Limulidae > Tachypleus > Tachypleus tridentatus. The sequence goes on from NC_134829.1 coordinate 34,598,994, forward strand.
TAAAGTAATGTTTGTTCTTGAGATTTCCTGATATTAATTTCTAATTATTGAAATATTAACATCTCTGTTCATTGTGCATACAGTTATAAAGAAATATTTGTTCTTAAGATTTGTGTTCACTGTACATACAGTTATAAAGAAATATTCGTTCTTAAGATTTGTGTTCACTGTACATACAGTTATAAAGAAATATTCGTTCTTAAGATTTGTGTTCACTGTACATACAGTTATAAAGTGATGTTTGTTCTTGAGATTTCCTGACAGTAATTTCTAGTTATAGAAATATTAACATCTGTTAAAAATATAGATAAAAGTATAAAGTAATATTTGTTCTTGAGATTTCTTGACAGCAATTTCCAGTTCTTGAATTATTAATATCTGTGCTCACTGTACATAAAGTTATAAAGTTATGATTGTTCTAAAGATTTCCTGATAGTAATTTCTTATTATTGAAATATTAACATCTGTGCTCACTGTATATACACTTATAAAGTAATACTTGTTCTTAACAATTCCTGATAGTAATTTCTAATAATTGAAATGTTAGTGCACTGTGCATACAGTTATAAACTAATGTTTGTTCTTAAGATTTCCTGATATTAATTTCTAATTATTGAAATATTAACATCTCTGTTCATTGTGGATACAGATTTAAAGAAATATTTGTTCTTAAGATTTGTGTTCACTGTACGTACAGTTATAAAGTAATGTATGTTCTTGAGATTTCCTGACAATAATTTCCACTTATTGAAATATTAACATATGTGTTCACTGTACATACAGTTATAAAGTAATGTTTGTTTTGAGATTTCCTGACAGTAACTTCTAGTTACTGAAATATTAACATCTGTGTTCACTGTACATACAGTTATAAAATAATGTATGTTCTAGAGATTTCGTGACAGTAATTTCCAGTTATTGAAATATTAACATCTGTGCTCACTGTACATACAGTTATAAAGTAATGTTTGTTCTTATGATTTCCTGACAGTAATTTCTAGTTATTGAAATATTAACATCTGTGTTTACTGTACATACAGTTATAAAGTATTGTTTGTTCTTGAAATTTCCTGAGTGTAATTTCTAGTTATTGAAATATTAACACCTGTGCAAACTGTACATAAAGTTATAAAGTAATGATTATTCTTAACATTTCCTGACAGAAATTTCTACTTATTGAAATATTAACATCTGTGCTCACTGTACATACAGTAATAAAGTTATATTTATTCTTGAGATTTTCTGATAGTAATTTCTAGTTATTGAAATATTAACATCTGTGCTCAATGTACCTACAGATATAAAGTAATGTTTGTTCTTGAGATTTGTGTTCACTGTACATAGAGTTATAAAATAATATATGTTCTTGAGATTTCCTGATAGTAATTTCTAGTTATTGAAATATTAACATCTGTGCTCACTGTACATACAGTTGTAAAGTAATGTTTATTCTTATCATTTCCTGATAGTAAATTCTAGTTTTTGAAATATTAACATCTGTGCTCACTGTACATACAGTTGAAAATTAATGTTTGTTCTTATGATTTCCTGATAGTAAATTCTAGTTATTGAAATATTAACATCTGTGTTCACTGTACATACAGTTATAAAGTAATGTTTGTTCTTAACATTTCCTGATAGTTATATCTAATTTTTGAAATATTAACATCTGTGTTCATTGTACATACAGTTATAAAGTAATGTATGTTCTTGAGATTTCCTGACAGTAATTTCTAGTTATTGAAATATTAACATCTGTGCTCACTGTACATACACTTATAAAGTAATATTTGTTCTTAACAATTCCTGGTAGTAATTTCTAATAATTGAAATGTTAACATCTGTGTCCATTGTACATATAGTTGTAAGGTAATGTTTGTTCTTTAGATTTCATGATAGTAATTTCTAGTTATGGAAATATTAGCATCTGTGCTCACTGTACATACAGTTATAAAGTAATGTATGTTCTTAATATTTGTGTTCACTGTACATACAATTATAAAGTAATGTATGTTCTTATAATTTGTGTTCACTGTACATATAGTTATAAAGTAATGTTTGTTCTTGAGATTTCCTGATATTAATTTCTAATTATTGAAATATTAACATCTCTGTTCATTGTGCACACAGTTGTGAAGAAATATTTGTTCTTAAGATTTGTGTCCACTGTACATACAGTTATAAAATAATGTTTGTTTTTGAGATTTCCTGAGACTAATTTCTTGTTATTGAAATATTAACATGTGTTCACTTTACATACAGTTATAAAGTGATGTTTGTTCTTGAGATTTCCTGATAGTAATTTCCAGTTATTGAAATATTAACATCTGTGCTCACTGTACATACAGTTGTAAAGTAATGTTTGTTCTTATGATTTCCTGATAGTAAATTCTAGTTATTGAAATATTAACATCTGTGCTCACTGTACATACACTTATAAAGTAATATTTGTTCTTAACAATTCCTGGTAGTAATTTCTAATAATTGAAATGTTAACATCTGTGTCCATTGTACATATAGTTGTAAGGTAATGTTTGTTCTTGAGATTTCATGATAGTAATTTCTAGTTATTGAAATATTAGCATCTGTGTTCAATGTACATACAGTTATAAAGTAATGTTTGTTCTTAAGATTTCTATTCACTGTATATACAGTTATAAAGTAATGTTTGTTTTTGAGATTTCCTGATATTAATTTCCAGTTATTGAAATATTAACATCTGTGCTCACTGTACATACAGTCATAATGTAATGTTTGTTCTTGAGATTTCCTGATAGTAATTTCTAGTTATTGAAATATTAACATCTGTGTTCACTGTACATACAGTTGTAAAGTAATGTTTGTTCTTAAGATTTGTGTTCATTGTACATACACATGTAAGGTAACGTTTGTTCTTAAGATTTCCTGATAGTGATTTCTAATTATTGAAATATTGACATTTGTGTTAATTGTACATACAGTTATAAAGTAATGTTTGTTCTTAAAATTTGTGTTCACTGTACAAACAGTTATAAAGTATTGTTTGTTCTTGAGATTTCCTGTGAGTAATTTCTTGTTATTGAAATATCAACATCTGTGTTCATTGTACATACAGTTGTAAGATAATGTTTGTTCTTGAGATTTCCTGATAGTGATTTCTAGTTATTGAAATATTAACATCTGTGTTCATTGTGCATACAGTTATAAAGAAATATTTGTTCTTAAGATTTGTGTTCACTGTACATACAGTTATAAAGAAATATTCGTTCTTAAGATTTGTGTTCACTGTACGTACAGTTATAAAGTAATGTATGTTCTTGAGATTTGTGTTCATTGTACATACACATGTAAGGTAACGTTTCTTCTTAAGATTTCCTGATAGTGATTTCTAATTATTGAAATATTAAAATTTGTGTTCATTATACATACAGTTATAAAGTAATGTATGTTCTTGAGATTTCCTGACAGTAACTTCTAGTTATTGAAATATTAACAACTGTGTTCACTGTACATACAGTTATAAAATAATGTATGTTCTAGAGATTTCGTGACAGTAATTTCCAGTTATTGAAATATTAACATCTGTGCTCACTGTACATACAGTTATAAAGTAATGTTTGTTCTTATGATTTCCTGACAGTAATTTCTAGTTATTGAAATATTAACATCTGTGTTTACTGTACATACAGTTATAAAGTATTGTTTGTTCTTGAAATTTCCTGAGAGTAATTTCTAGTTATTGAAATATTAACACCTGTGCAAACTGTACATAAAGTTATAAAGTAATGATTATTCTTAACATTTCCTGACAGAAATTTCTACTTATTGAAATATTAACATCTGTGCTCAATGTACATACAGATATAAAGTAATGTTTGTTCTTGAGATTTGTGTTCACTGTACATATAGTTATGAAGTAATGTTTGTTCTTGAGATTTGTGTTCACTGTACATAGAGTTATAAAATAATATATGTTCTTGAGATTTCCTGATAGTAATTTCTAGTTATTGAAATATTAACATCTGTGCTCACTGTACATACACTTATAAAGTAATATTTGTTCTTAACAATTCCTGGTAGTAATTTCTAATAATTGAAATGTTAACATCTGTGTCCATTGTACATATAGTTGTAAGGTAATGTTTGTTCTTGAGATTTCATGATAGTAATTTCTAGTTATTGAAATATTAGCATCTGTGTTCAATGTACATACAGTTATAAAGTAATGTTTGTTCTTAAGATTTCTATTCACTGTATATACAGTTATAAAGTAATGTTTGTTTTTGAGAATTCCTGATATTAATTTCCAGTTATTGAAATATTAACATCTGTGCTCACTGTACATACAGTTATAAAGTAATGTTTGATCTTAATATTTGTGGTCACTGTACATACAATTATAAAGAAATGTATGTTCTTATAATTTGTGTTCACTGTACATATAGTTATAAAGTAATGTTTGTTCTTGAGATTTCCTGATATTAATTTCTAATTATTGAAATATTAACATCTCTGTTCATTGTGCACACAGTTGTGAAGAAATATTTGTTCTTAAGATTTGTGTCCACTGTACATACAGTTATAAAGTAATGTATGTTCTTGAGATTTCCTGACAGTAATTTCCAGTTATTGAAATATTAACATCTGTGCTCACTGTACATACAGTTATAAAGTATTGTTTGTTCTTATGATTTCCTTACAGTAATTTCTAGTTATTGAAATATTAACATCTGTGTTCACTGTACATACAGTAATAAAGTTATATTTATTCTTGAGATTTTCTGATAGTAATTTCTAGTTATTGAAATATTAATATCTGTGCTCAATGTACATAAAGATTTAAAGTAATGTTTGTTCTTAAGATTTGTGTTCACTGTACATATAGTTATGAAGTAATGTTTGTTCTCGAGATTTGTGTTCACTGTACATAGAGTTATAAAATAATGTTTGTTCTTAACATTTCCTGATAGTAAATTCTAGTTATTGAAATATTAACATCTGTGCTCACTGTACATACAGTTGTAAAGTAATGTTTGTTCTTATGATTTCCTGATAGTAAATTCTAGTTATTGAAATATTAACATCTGTGTTCACTGTACATAGAGTTATAAAGTAATGTTTGTTCTTATAATTTGTGTTCACTGTACATATAGTTATAAAGTAATGTTTGTTCTTGAGATTTCCTGATATTAATTTCTAATTATTGAAATATTAACATCTCTGTTCATTGTGCACACAGTTGTGAAGAAATATTTGTTCTTAAGATTTGTGTCCACTGTACATACAGTTATAAAGTAATGTATGTTCTTGAGATTTCCTGACAGTAATTTCCAGTTATTGAAATATTAACATCTGTGCTCACTGTACATACAGTTATAAAGTATTGTTTGTTCTTATGATTTCCTTACAGTAATTTCTAGTTATTGAAATATTAACATCTGTGTTCACTGTACATACAGTAATAAAGTTATATTTATTCTTGAGATTTTCTGATAGTAATTTCTAGTTATTGAAATATTAATATCTGTGCTCAATGTACATAGAGATTTAAAGTAATGTTTGTTCTTAAGATTTGTGTTCACTGTACATATAGTTATGAAGTAATGTTTGTTCTCGAGATTTGTGTTCACTGTACATAGAGTTATAAAATAATGTTTGTTCTTAACATTTTCTGATAGTAAATTCTAGTTATTGAAATGTTAACATCTGTGTCCATTGTACATATAGTTGTAAGGTAATGTTTGTTCTTGAGATTTCATGATAGTAATTTCTAGTTATTGAAATATTAGCATCTGTGTTCAATGTACATAGTTATAAAGTAATGTTTGTTCTTAAGATTTCTATTCACTGTATATACAGTTATAAAGAAATATTCGTTCTTAAGATTTGTGTTCACTGTACGTACAGTTATAAAGTAATGTTTGTTCTTGAGATTTCCTGAGACTAATTTCTCGTTATTGAAATATTAACGTGTGTTCACTTTACATACAGTTATAAAGTGATGTTTGTTTTTGAGATTTCCTGATATTAATTTCCAGTTATTGAAATATTAACATCTGTGCTCACTGTACATACAATTATAAAGTAATGTATGTTCTTATAATTTGCGTTCACTGTATATATAGTTATAAAGTAATGTTTGTTCTTGAGATTTCCTGATATTAATTTCTAATTATTGAAATATTAACATCTCTGTTCATTGTGCACACACTTGTGAAGAAATATTCGTTCTTAAGATTTGTGTCCACTGTACATACAGTTATAAAATAATGTTTGTTCTTGAGATTTCCTGAGACTAATTTCTCGTTATTGAAATATTACGTGTGTTCACTTTACATACAGTTATAAAGTGATGTTTGTTCTTGAGATTTCCTGATAGTAATTTCTAGTTATTGAAATATTAATATCTGTGCTCAGTGTACATAATCTTATAAAGTAATACTTGTTCTTAAGATTTCTGTTTACTGTACATACAGTTATAAAGTAATATTTGTTCTTGAGATTTCTTGATAGTAATTTTTAGTTATTGAAATATTAACATCTGTGTTCACTGTACATACATTTATAAGGTAATGTTTGTTCTTGAGATTTCCTGATAGTAATTTCTAGTTATTGAAATATTAGCATCTGTGTTCAATGTACATACAGTTATAAAGTAATGTTTGTTCTTAAGATTTCTGTTCACTGTACATACAGTTATAAAGTAATATTTGTTTTTGAGAGTACTTGATAGTAATTTTTAGGTATTGAAATATTAACATCTGTGTTCACTGTACATACACTTATTAAGTAATATTTGTTCTTAACAATTCCTGATAGTAATTTCTAATAATTGAAATGTTAACATCTGTGCTCACTGTACATACAGTTGAAAAGTAATGTTTGTTCTTGAGATTTCCTGATAGTAATTTCTAGTTATTGAAGTATTAACATCTGTGTTCACTGTACATACAGTTATAAAGTAATGTTTGTTCCTAAGATTTGTGTTCATTGTACATACACATGTAAGGTAACGTTTGTTCTTAAGATTTCCTGATAGTGATTTCTAATTATTGAAATATTAACATTTGTGTTAATTGTACATACAGTTATAACGTAATGTTTGTTCTTGAGGTATCCTGATAGTAATTTCTAATTATTGAAATATTAACATCTGTGTTAATTGTACATACAGTTATAAAGTAATGTTTGTTCTTAAAATTTCTGTTCACTGTACAAACAGTTATAAAGTAGTTTGTTCTTGAGATTTCCTGTGAGTAATTTCTCGTTATTGAAATATCAACATCTGTGCTCACTGTACATACACTTATTAAGTAATATTTGTTCTTAACAATTCCTGATAGTAATTTCTAATAATTGAAATGTTAACATCTGTGCTCACTGTACATACAGTTGAAAAGTAATGTTTGTTCTTGAGATTTCCTGATAGTAATTTCTAGTTATTGAAGTATTAACATCTGTGTTCACTGTACATACAGTTATAAAGTAATGTTTGCTCTGATGATTTCCTGATAGTAATATCTAATTTTTGAAATATTAACATCTGTGTTCACTGTACATACAGTTATAAAGTAATGTATGTTCTTGAGATTTCCTGATATAATTGCCAGTTATTGAAATATTAACATCTGTGTTCACTGTACATACAGTTATAAAGTAATGTATGTTCTTGAGGTTTCCTGACAGTAATTTCTAATTATGGAAATATTAACATCTCTCTTCATTGTGCATACAGTTATAAAGAAATATTTTTCTTAAGATTTGTGATCACTGTACATACAGTTATAAAGTGATGTTTGTTCTTGAGATTTCCTGATAGTAATTTCTAGTTATAGAAATATTAACATCTGTTAAAATGTACATAAAGGTATAAAGTAATGTTTGTTCTTGAGATTTCCTGACAGTAATTTCCAGTTCTTGAATTATTAACATCTGTGCTCACTGTACATACACTTATAAAGTAATACTTGTTGTTAATACTTCCTGATAGTAATTTCTAATAATTGCAATGTTAACATCTGTGTTCATTGTACATACATTTATAAAGTAATGTTTGTTCTTGACATTTCCTGATAGTAATTTCTAGTTATTGAAATATTAGCATCTGTGTTTAATGTACATACAGTTATAAAGTAATGTTTGTTCTCAAGATTTCTGTTCACTGTATATATAGTTATAAAGTAATGTTTGTTCTTATAATTTGTGTTCACTGTACATACAGTTATAAAGTAATGTTTGTTCTTGAGATTTCCTGATATTAATTTCTAATTATTGAAATATTAACATCTTTGTTCATTGTGCATACAGTTATAAAGAAATATTTGTTCTTAAAATTTGTGTTCACTGTACATACAGTTATAAATTAATGTTTGTTCCTTGGATTTGTGTTCACTGTACATACAGTTATAAAGCAATGTTTGTTCTTGAGATTTCCTGACAGTAATTTCTAGTTATTGAAATATTAACATATTTTTTCATTGTACATTCACATTTGTAAAGTAATGTTTGTTCTTGAGATTTCCTGATAGTAATTTCTAGTTATTGAAATATTAACATCTGTGTTCACTGTACATACAGTTATAAAGTAATGTATGTTCTTATGATTTCCTGACAGTAATTTCTAGTTATTGAAATATTAACATCTGTGCTCACTGTACATACTGTTATGAAGTAATGTTTGTTCTTAAAATTTGTGTTCACTGTATATACAGTTGTAAAGTAATGTTTGTTCTTAAGATTTCCTGATAGTAATTTCTAGTTATTGAAATATTAACATCTGTGTTCACTGTACATACAGTTATAAAGTAATGTATGTTCTTGAGATTTGTGTTCACTGTACATACAGTTATAAATTAATGTTTGTTCTTAGGATTTGTGTTCACTGTACATACAGTTATAAAGTAATGTTTGTTCTTAAGATTTCCTGATAGTAAATTCTAGTTATTGAAATATTAGCATCTGTGTTCACTGTACATATAGTTGTAAAGTAATGTTTGTTCTTAAGATTTCCTGATAGTAATTTCTAGTTATTGAAATATTAACATCTGTGTTCACTGTACATACAGTTATAAAGTAATGTATGTTCTTGAGATTTGTGTTCACTGTACATACAGTTATAAATTAATGTTTGTTGTTAGGATTTGTGTTCACTGTACATACAGTTATAAAGTAATGTTTGTTTTTAAGATTTCCTGATAGTAAATTCTAGTTATTGAAATATTAGCATTTGTGTTCACTGTACATAAGGTTATAAAGTGATGTTTGTTCTTGAGATTTCCTGATATAATTGCCAGTTATTGAAATATTAGCATCTGTGTTCACCCGACATAGTTATAAAGTAATGTTTGTTCTTGAGATTTGTGTTCACTCTAAATACAGTAATAAAGCAATGTTTGTTCTTAAGATTTGTGTTCACTGTACATACAGTTATAAAGTAATGTATGTTCTTGAGATTTCCTGACAGTAATTTCCAGTTATTGAAATATTAACATCTGTGTTCATTGTACATACAGTTATAAGGTAATGTTTGTTCTTGAGGTTTCCTGCTAGTAATTTCTGGTTATTAAAATATTAGCATCTGTGTTCAATGTACATAGTTATAAAGTAATGTTTGTTCTTAAGATTTCTATTCACTGTATATACAGTTATAAAGAAATATTCGTTCTTAAGATTTGTGTTCACTGTACGTACAGTTATAAAGTAATGTTTGTTCTTGAGATTTCCTGAGACTAATTTCTCGTTATTGAAATATTAACGTGTGTTCACTTTACATACAGTTATAAAGTGATGTTTGTTTTTGAGATTTCCTGATATTAATTTCCAGTTATTGAAATATTAACATCTGTGCTCACTGTACATACAATTATAAAGTAATGTATGTTCTTATAATTTGCGTTCACTGTATATATAGTTATAAAGTAATGTTTGTTCTTGAGATTTCCTGATATTAATTTCTAATTATTGAAATATTAACATCTCTGTTCATTGTGCACACACTTGTGAAGAAATATTCGTTCTTAAGATTTGTGTCCACTGTACATACAGTTATAAAATAATGTTTGTTCTTGAGATTTCCTGAGACTAATTTCTCGTTATTGAAATATTACGTGTGTTCACTTTACATACAGTTATAAAGTGATGTTTGTTCTTGAGATTTCCTGATAGTAATTTCTAGTTATTGAAATATTAATATCTGTGCTCAGTGTACATAATCTTATAAAGTAATACTTGTTCTTAAGATTTCTGTTTACTGTACATACAGTTATAAAGTAATATTTGTTCTTGAGATTTCTTGATAGTAATTTTTAGTTATTGAAATATTAACATCTGTGTTCACTGTACATACATTTATAAGGTAATGTTTGTTCTTGAGATTTCCTGATAGTAATTTCTAGTTATTGAAATATTAGCATCTGTGTTCAATGTACATACAGTTATAAAGTAATGTTTGTTCTTAAGATTTCTGTTCACTGTACATACAGTTATAAAGTAATATTTGTTTTTGAGAGTACTTGATAGTAATTTTTAGGTATTGAAATATTAACATCTGTGTTCACTGTACATACACTTATTAAGTAATATTTGTTCTTAACAATTCCTGATAGTAATTTCTAATAATTGAAATGTTAACATCTGTGCTCACTGTACATACAGTTGAAAAGTAATGTTTGTTCTTGAGATTTCCTGATAGTAATTTCTAGTTATTGAAGTATTAACATCTGTGTTCACTGTACATACAGTTATAAAGTAATGTTTGTTCCTAAGATTTGTGTTCATTGTACATACACATGTAAGGTAACGTTTGTTCTTAAGATTTCCTGATAGTGATTTCTAATTATTGAAATATTAACATTTGTGTTAATTGTACATACAGTTATAACGTAATGTTTGTTCTTGAGGTATCCTGATAGTAATTTCTAATTATTGAAATATTAACATCTGTGTTAATTGTACATACAGTTATAAAGTAATGTTTGTTCTTAAAATTTCTGTTCACTGTACAAACAGTTATAAAGTAGTTTGTTCTTGAGATTTCCTGTGAGTAATTTCTCGTTATTGAAATATCAACATCTGTGCTCACTGTACATACACTTATTAAGTAATATTTGTTCTTAACAATTCCTGATAGTAATTTCTAATAATTGAAATGTTAACATCTGTGCTCACTGTACATACAGTTGAAAAGTAATGTTTGTTCTTGAGATTTCCTGATAGTAATTTCTAGTTATTGAAGTATTAACATCTGTGTTCACTGTACATACAGTTATAAAGTAATGTTTGCTCTGATGATTTCCTGATAGTAATATCTAATTTTTGAAATATTAACATCTGTGTTCACTGTACATACAGTTATAAAGTAATGTATGTTCTTGAGATTTCCTGATATAATTGCCAGTTATTGAAATATTAACATCTGTGTTCACTGTACATACAGTTATAAAGTAATGTATGTTCTTGAGGTTTCCTGACAGTAATTTCTAATTATGGAAATATTAACATCTCTCTTCATTGTGCATACAGTTATAAAGAAATATTTTTTCTTAAGATTTGTGATCACTGTACATACAGTTATAAAGTGATGTTTGTTCTTGAGATTTCCTGATAGTAATTTCTAGTTATAGAAATATTAACATCTGTTAAAAATGTACATAAAGGTATAAAGTAATGTTTGTTCTTGAGATTTCCTGACAGTAATTTCCAGTTCTTGAATTATTAACATCTGTGCTCACTGTACATACACTTATAAAGTAATACTTGTTGTTAATACTTCCTGATAGTAATTTCTAATAATTGCAATGTTAACATCTGTGTTCATTGTACATACATTTATAAAGTAATGTTTGTTCTTGACATTTCCTGGTAGTAATTTCTAGTTATTGAAATATTAGCATCTGTGTTTAATGTACATACAGTTATAAAGTAATGTTTGTTCTCAAGATTTCTGTTCACTGTATATATAGTTATAAAGTAATGTTTGTTCTTATAATTTGTGTTCACTGTACATACAGTTATAAAGTAATGTTTGTTCTTGAGATTTCCTGATATTAATTTCTAATTATTGAAATATTAACATCTTTGTTCATTGTGCATACAGTTATAAAGAAATATTTGTTCTTAAAATTTGTGTTCACTGTACATACAGTTATAAATTAATGTTTGTTCCTTGGATTTGTGTTCACTGTACATACAGTTATAAATTAATGTTTGTTCCTTGGATTTGTGTTCACTGTACATACAGTTATAAAGCAATGTTTGTTCTTGAGATTTCCTGACAGTAATTTCTAGTTATTGAAATATTAACATATTTTTTCATTGTACATACAGTTGTAAAGTAATGTTTGTTCTTGAGATTTCCTGATAGTAATTTCTAGTTATTGAAATATTAACATCTGTGTTCACTGTACATACAGTTATAAAGTAATGTATGTTCTTATGATTTCCTGACAGTAATTTCTAGTTATTGAAATATTAACATCTGTGCTCACTGTACATACTGTTATGAAGTAATGTTTGTTCTTAAAATTTGTGTTCACTGTACATACAGTTGTAAAGTAATGTTTGTTCTTAAGATTTCCTGATAGTAATTTCTAGTTATTGAAATATTAACATCTGTGTTCACTGTACATACAGTTATAAAGTAATGTATGTTCTTGAGATTTGTGTTCACTGTACATACAGTTATAAATTAATGTTTGTTCTTAGGATTTGTGTTCACTGTACATACAGTTATAAAGTAATGTTTGTTCTTAAGATTTCCTGATAGTAAATTCTAGTTATTGAAATATTAGCATCTGTGTTCACTGTACATATAGTTGTAAAGTAATGTTTGTTCTTAAGATTTCCTGATAGTAATTTCTAGTTATTGAAATATTAACATCTGTGTTCACTGTACATACAGTTATAAAGTAATGTATGTTCTTGAGATTTGTGTTCACTGTACATACAGTTATAAATTAATGTTTGTTGTTAGGATTTGTGTTCACTGTACATACAGTTATAAAGTAATGTTTGTTTTTAAGATTTCCTGATAGTAAATTCTAGTTATTGAAATATTAGCATTTGTGTTCACTGTACATAAGGTTATAAAGTGATGTTTGTTCTTGAGATTTCCTGATATAATTGCCAGTTATTGAAATATTAGCATCTGTGTTCACCCGACATAGTTATAAAGTAATGTTTGTTCTTGAGATTTGTGTTCACTCTAAATACAGTAATAAAGCAATGTTTGTTCTTAAGATTTGTGTTCACTGTACATACAGTTATAAAGTAATGTATGTTCTTGAGATTTCCTGACAGTAATTTCCAGTTATTGAAATATTAACATCTGTGTTCACTGTACATACAGTTATAAAGTAATGTTTGCTCTGATGATTTCCTGATAGTAATATCTAATTTTTGAAATATTAACATCTGTGTTCACTGTACATACAGTTATAAAGTAATGTATGTTCTTGAGATTTCCTGATATAATTGCCAGTTATTGAAATATTAACATCTGTGTTCACTGTACATACAGTTATAAAGTAATGTATGTTCTTGAGGTTTCCTGACAGTAATTTCTAATTATGGAAATATTAACATCTCTCTTCATTGTGCATACAGTTATAAAGAAATATTTTTTCTTAAGATTTGTGATCACTGTACATACAGTTATAAAGTGATGTTTGTTCTTGAGATTTCCTGATAGTAATTTCTAGTTATAGAAATATTAACATCTGTTAAAAATGTACATAAAGGTATAAAGTAATGTTTGTTCTTGAGATTTCCTGACAGTAATTTCCAGTTCTTGAATTATTAACATCTGTGCTCACTGTACATACACTTATAAAGTAATACTTGTTGTTAATACTTCCTGATAGTAATTTCTAATAATTGCAATGTTAACATCTGTGTTCATTGTACATACATTTATAAAGTAATGTTTGTTCTTGACATTTCCTGGTAGTAATTTCTAGTTATTGAAATATTAGCATCTGTGTTTAATGTACATACAGTTATAAAGTAATGTTTGTTCTCAAGATTTCTGTTCACTGTATATATAGTTATAAAGTAATGTTTGTTCTTATAATTTGTGTTCACTGTACATACAGTTATAAAGTAATGTTTGTTCTTGAGATTTCCTGATATTAATTTCTAATTATTGAAATATTAACATCTTTGTTCATTGTGCATACAGTTATAAAGAAATATTTGTTCTTAAAATTTGTGTTCACTGTACATACAGTTATAAATTAATGTTTGTTCCTTGGATTTGTGTTCACTGTACATACAGTTATAAATTAATGTTTGTTCCTTGGATTTGTGTTCACTGTACATACAGTTATAAAGCAATGTTTGTTCTTGAGATTTCCTGACAGTAATTTCTAGTTATTGAAATATTAACATATTTTTTCATTGTACATACAGTTGTAAAGTAATGTTTGTTCTTGAGATTTCCTGATAGTAATTTCTAGTTATTGAAATATTAACATCTGTGTTCACTGTACATACAGTTATAAAGTAATGTATGTTCTTATGATTTCCTGACAGTAATTTCTAGTTATTGAAATATTAACATCTGTGCTCACTGTACATACTGTTATGAAGTAATGTTTGTTCTTAAAATTTGTGTTCACTGTACATACAGTTGTAAAGTAATGTTTGTTCTTAAGATTTCCTGATAGTAATTTCTAGTTATTGAAATATTAACATCTGTGTTCACTGTACATACAGTTATAAAGTAATGTATGTTCTTGAGATTTGTGTTCACTGTACATACAGTTATAAATTAATGTTTGTTCTTAGGATTTGTGTTCACTGTACATACAGTTATAAAGTAATGTTTGTTCTTAAGATTTCCTGATAGTAAATTCTAGTTATTGAAATATTAGCATCTGTGTTCACTGTACATATAGTTGTAAAGTAATGTTTGTTCTTAAGATTTCCTGATAGTAATTTCTAGTTATTGAAATATTAACATCTGTGTTCACTGTACATACAGTTATAAAGTAATGTATGTTCTTGAGATTTGTGTTCACTGTACATACAGTTATAAATTAATGTTTGTTGTTAGGATTTGTGTTCACTGTACATACAGTTATAAAGTAATGTTTGTTTTTAAGATTTCCTGATAGTAAATTCTAGTTATTGAAATATTAGCATTTGTGTTCACTGTACATAAGGTTATAAAGTGATGTTTGTTCTTGAGATTTCCTGATGTAATTGCCAGTTATTGAAATATTAGCATCTGTGTTCACCCGACATAGTTATAAAGTAATGTTTGTTCTTGAGATTTGTGTTCACTCTAAATACAGTAATAAAGCAATGTTTGTTCTTAAGATTTGTGTTCACTGTACATACAGTTATAAAGTAATGTATGTTCTTGAGATTTCCTGACAGTAATTTCCAGTTATTGAAATATTAACATCTGTGTTCATTGTACATACAGTTATAAGGTAATGTTTGTTCTTGAGGTTTCCTGCTAGTAATTTCTGGTTATTAAAATATTAACAATTATTTGTGAACTTGAACGATTTTTAATATTTCCGTTTTCTGTTTGTTTCGTGTACACACAAAACAGCATTATGTTCAAATAACTCAGTGCATTACGGAGGTAAACAACTTGTGTAATTATATCTGTATTATCACTAGTTTCCTATGGTGAAAACCTGTTTGACAGTATAATCATTGGTTTATTGTGGTACATACCTGTGTAACTGTATAATGTTTCGTTTATTTGAGTAAACACCTGTCTAAATATATAACTACTGGTTTAGTGTGTAACTGTACAATCATAGGTTTAGTGTGATAAACAGTTTTGTGTAACTGCATATTCATTGGTTTCGAGTGGTGAACACCTGTATACTTGTATAACCACTGGTTTAGTGTGGTAAAGATCTATGTAACTGTACTATCATTGGTTTATTAGAGAACAAAACCATTTTACTATAATACTGTTGGTTTAATATGGTAGAAACCTGTGTTACTGTAAAATTATTGATTTATTGCACTAAACACCTGTGTACATCTATAATCGTGGTTTGGTATAGTTAACACCTGTGTAACTGTAAAATCATTGGTCTACCTTGCATTTGAAAGAGTCCTGTTAGATCTATTTACATGTTTGAAAATATAAGTTCAAATCACTTTCTTTTTCTGGAATGAATTGGGATTTTCAACCTTACCTTTTCGTTGTTTAAACGATCAAATTAAGGACCCCTAATTCTCACAGATGGCCATCTATAACTCTTAAGTAATGATTATAGAAAAGTAAGGTACCACCCACCGTCAACAAGGGCTTTTTACATTCAAAAATGAGGTTGGCTATCACATTTATAATAACACGCCAGCCACAATAACCTTTTGTTGTTTTTTTTGTGAATGACACGGCAAACAATGTGAAATTTTAAAATATTAAAATTAGCGGGCTAATATGCTAATGTATTTTTATGTTTGTTTGAAATTAAGCACAAGGCTACACAACGGGCTATTTGTGTTCTTCCCTATATGGGTATCAAAACCCGGTTTCTAGCGGTGTAAGTGTGCAGACTTACCGCTACGCCACTGGAGGAATCATGCATGTTTAAGAAAAATTCATAAAGGTAAACTTTCAAAAATTTAATAATTGCCTTAGAAACTGTACTTTGGTTAGGTATAATTCCTGTGTGATTGCCATATTTCTAAACACTTTAGTTTTTGAATAAAATATAAAACAAAATATGCGGGTCCTCGAACTCAAGTTCCTCTCGGTCGTTCGGCTGTTTCCGTGACATTTTACAACTATGACGTAATTGTTGCCAAACACACTTCTATAGATATTGTTTTGAATCCATACATGACCATTTTATAAACATGAGGAGAATATTTTCAAATCAGTCAGCTTGCAAAATAATATTATTAAAATCAAAATTATACTGATGATTGGTAGAAAAACTTGAAAACAAAAAATATGTGCAACTGAAACAAACATATCATTGGGCTTTGGAAATATTGATACACTTAAGATGACTAAGTATGATCATAGTTTTGGATAAACAGTATCTTTAATTGTAGGTTAAACACAAATGTACTATTTTAGGTTTAAACGCATCTTGAAAAATACACACTCGTGACTTGGCTCCTCATCATTCAAGTCAACAAATTCATAGTATGATGCTTCCAAGACATCGATATTCAGGCAAGTTCCATCAAAGCCTTGAGTCTGGGTAATGCACTCTTCATCTTTTAATCGGTTTGACACCTTGTCGTATGAGCGACAACAAACGCACTCTCTCCTGGTTGGCATCTGCTCGCATAAACCACACCTACACCTTGCACAAACATACGAAATATGTCATATAAATTGTACATTTATGGTAAATATTAAACTAACTATTCAGACTGCTACATCCAGTTTGATTTTATAGACAGAATTATGACGTATAATTGTAATTAATTTTGTTACGAGTCATAAATACCCAGTACAATGATTGTGGAAAGGCCAAGTATTAGTTGCCATAGTCGGCAAAGTATAAACAAATAAAACACAGTCTGTTATACCAATAATTTATAAACACCAGGCAGGTTTCGAGATGCTTAAAACTGCACGTGAAATAATACAGACCATATTTGTTGTCATGACTTAGGCTTACCATTCTTCCACTGGAGGTATGACCGACTCACAACCGGCCTAGGCACTATCAGTATCACTCACTGGAACTTGTCAGATCTGTGTCAAAAGTAACTGTTCTAGGTTCGTTCAGAGTAGGTTCAAATTGATATGGCGCTACTCGACAACTGTTCAGAACACAAAGTCAAAACAGACTCCGCCTCTGTTTCTCCGTATGCACTGGCCATGCTTATTTACATTCAACACGCTGGCGTTGGCGGTTTATTTGGCAACTATTACGTCACAGTACTGACTAGCAAAAACTAAAACGTTCGGATTGCCGCTCGGAAAGGGCTCTTTCTGCACCGAGTTGTATGTTTCATTTATTAGCACATATTTTTCATAAAAAATGTGAACCTGTAAAATTAATCAGTATGAGTAGTTTTTCGACTGCAAAGTTTTCTATTTTCTGTGAAATTCACCTTTAAGATTTGGTTTGAAATTCGCACAAAGCTGCACGAGAACTATCTGCGCTAGCCGTCCTCAACTTTTCAGTGTAATACTAGAGGGAAGGCAGCTAGATCCAAATATTAAAAGTATCATGTGATTTAATACGTTTTTTTTACATAATTACAAAAAACATCAACTATATCTGAATATTTGAGTTTAGTGAAAAAAGAAATAGAATGATATTCGAACGATCAGTTTAGTACTCGATTCAAATATATCTTAAGCGTTAATTAAAAAATATATTTATATTCTGCATAATAAATTATGTATTAAAAGATATCTATATGTTCACTAAGTTATGTAGATAAAGAGAAGCAAGTGCGGGTTCTAAGTGATTTTTACTGTTGTAGCCACATCAAAACAGTTCATAAATACAAACTTTTAGCCCATACGTCCATCATCTCTTGACCGATTTGAGATTTAATACAGTTTTGGAGTCAGGAAGCCAAAACTCTTTCGACCGATGCATCGGACCATGCTCAAGGTCACATAGAGTAATTTACTATAACCCTGCCTTAAAGAATTTTAATATGATGGTAAAATCGTAGATATCTTGATAACTATTACAATCAAATCGGGTATACGATACGCCCACGCTTGCTCTTACTGGAGCAAAAATACACATAATAAAAAGGGGGAAAAGTTTCATACATTAATTTACTGTAATCCTGCGTTAACGAATTTTAAGAACCGCGGCTATTGAAGTTTCCCTCTTGTTTTCTAAAGGCTTTAGTGTAGCTTTTCTTCCCACAAATTTTAAGCTTATTGACGCAAAGATACCTAAAAGTTGCAACAAATCCGGTACAATAAGATAGCAACAATGAACTATTTTGCTCATATTTGTAAAAAGTTTGTATTAAGTTACCCGCTCAAACTGCTAATAATAATACGACTACGAAGCATAATATTACGTGACACTTCTTCGGCATTCAGGAACAAAATTGGAAGCAATTTTTTACATACATTAAATTTATTATTGTACATGAACTAACAATACACATTGCATTATGTTACGATTTTTTAGTAATTCGGAACAATACTGGAAACACAAAACATTATATTCATTTCAATATAACAACCTATTGGTTAGAGAATTTGGCGCAAAGATACACAAAGAACATCTGAGTTTGCCGTCTCTGATTTTGAGCTGACACACCAGCTAATCAACAGCATGTACAACCGGCTCTTCGGAGAATTTAACTGAATAATGAAATCTGAAGACTTTTATACCGCAGTCTCCTGTCACAAAGTGGAGAGCAAGATCAAAGGCTCGTCGAAACCACAGTTTGACGTCACCACCATTATAACAAACCGGCCTTGTAAGTCTGTAATTTAAAACTTTTATAAAAAAATATACAGATATAATTATAATAATATTCACTGGTAATTAAGAACATAATCTAAATGGTTTTGAGAAGGTTCGTGTTTTTTCTTAAATTTTCGTGCAAAGCTACACGAGGGCTATCTGCGTTAGTCGTCCCTAATTTTGCAGTATAGGAATAGAGGGAAGGCAGCTGATCATCACCACCTTCCGCCAACTCTTGGGCTACTCTTTTACCAACGAATAGTGGGATTCACCGTTACATAATAACGTTCCCACGGCTGATAGAACGAGAATGTTTGGTGTGACGGAGAATCAAATCCACGACCCTCAGATTACGAGTCGAGGGCCATAAACCACCTGGACATACCAGAACGTGTTTTGAGGACTCGAAAACACCATTATATCGGAGGGATGGTGTAATTTCACAAAATAATTTTGCTTTATTGTAAATAATTACATTATAATAACGAATATTATTATTCCAGATTCGATAAAAAAAAAAAATCCTTTGTTGTGAAGCAAGATTACTCAGACATGGATTTCTGCCATCCTTTATGTGACTGATCTGTTCAATGACCTCTCACATATGCATGCAGCTGAGACATGAAAGTTCGACAAACTAAAATGGAATTGATTGGGAGTAGCTGACCAGTTCTGTTAATCGATAACAAATTCGAATCAGTAGACAATGTTAATATAAATCGATTTTATGTTTAAAATTAAACTAAAACGTCCTTGTGAGAAGATATCACTTGCTTGTTAACGTGGATTTACTTTTCCTTGTATTTAATCACTAAATTACAGGATGGGCTAACTGTGAGAAGTGCCCACCGCAAATATTGAAATCACATTTTTATAATAACCTGCGCCAGCTTGGGGCTTATTCACAACTAAATAACAATAGTTTTAACAATAAAAACAAGGCTTATAACGTTAAAACTAACGAAGACCAGACTCAGATTGAATCAGAACAATAGTCTGGTCGGCACTGCATGACCAAGCGGTTAATGCGCTCGACTCGTAACCTGAGGGTCGCGGGTTCGAATCCCCGTCGCACCAAACATGCTCGCTCTTTCAGCCGTGGGAGCGTTATAATGTAACGGTCAGTCTCACTATTCGTTGGTAAAAGAGTAGCCTAAGAGTTGGCGGTGGGTGGTGATGAGTAGCTGTCTTAAGCTAACATATAATGAAATACAAGTCTTGTGTCTGATAATGACACAAGACCTGTATTTCATTATATGTTAGCAAAATTTTGTTTGTTTGTTTTTGAATTTCGCGCAAAGCTACTCGAGGGCTATCTATGCCAGCCATCCCTAAAATAACAATGTAAAACTAGAGGAAAGGCAGCTAGTCGTCGTCATCGACCGCCAACTTTTGGGCTACTTTTTTACCACCAAATAGTGGAATTAACCGTCACATTATGACGCACGGCTGAAAGGGCGAGCATGGTTGGTGTGACGAGGATTTGAATCTGCGACCCTCAGCTTACGAATCCAGTGCTCCAACCACATGGCCATGGCCTTCAGAGTGTACAGAGTGCGGAAGTACAAGTTGTTTTTATGGCTTATATTCACGGTTATCACAGCAAGCTCTCTTGTAAGAACAATGAACTACACTGCGTCCAATATATACTTTCTCTTTGCTTGTACAGAATTAAAGATTTCCTCGAGGGTTTTCCTGTGCTATCATTAATTTACTGGAAAATTGATTTCGAACTCAAACCTTTCCCTTCAGCATATTTCAGTTGAATATTGGGCCACATTAATTCTTCATCATCACTCATGAATTTCACATCTTGAATTATATAGCACTGTGCAAAAATTTTACTACAAAATCAAGAATTCAATTTAAAGTTATTTCAAAGAGCAATGGAAGGTAAATCATGGATGTGACATAAAAATTATATTAACCTTCATATTTAGTGCAACAGAAACTCGGTGGAAATGCTAGAGTTCATCAAACAGCTAATATTCTGTGAGTCACTGTTTTGCTTTAATAACTATAGACAGTCTTTCAGGCACAATAATGCAACATATTTAATCAAAGTGTTCCTTGGGATTTTATTCCAAATGTCTTTAATACAGTCTCCTAAAGTTTCTTCAGAAGAAAGATTTGATTTGTCAAGCTTTTGATCTATCAAGCCCCAGATCTGCTCAAATGGATTGATATTGGAGCCCTGTGGGTTCATTGCATCATTTGAATGATTTCAGCAGCTTCCTTCTTAACTAAATAATTTCTGTATAGGTCGTATCTTCTTGACAGTGGAATCATTTACCAATAATACACAATCAATTGGATATACAATGACAGATCAGTACCTGATGGCACTTGCGCTGGTCCATTATTGCATCCTTTTTGCAAATATGTCGTGTCAGTAGAAAAACATCCTCAAACCATCACACTGCCTCCCCTTTGTTTCATGGTAGTTACCATGCATTGAGTTTAGTATCTTTATACCCCCCCCCCCTCGCTGGACGTACAACATATGCTTTGAAGAAAATCAAATTTGGACTAATATGTCCATAACACCCTTTTCAATGAGCAACAGTCCAGTTTTTGTAATTTTTAACACATTTCGGTCTTGTTTACAATATTTGTAGATCAAAGTAAAGGTTTCTTAACTGCTACACGACCAAATATTCCATCATCATTGAGTCTTCTTGATACTGTAGATCTGGACACTTTTCTGTCATTTGGCACATGGTCGTTCATCTCATGCTTGAGATCAGTGGCAGTCTTCCTTCTGTCCTGAGAGCTGTATAAACGAAGATACTTACCATCAACAACATTGAGTTTAAATGTTCTGCCTCTTCCTTTCCGATTTTCAAATTTACCTGTTTCGGTCTCACGATGTAGAATGTACTTAACAGTGTTTGGGAAACATTTCAAGCATTTATAGTACAGTCCAACCAGCATCAATTAAAGCTTTTGTGCGAAATATGTGCTCTTTTTACAATTCTCTACGTTTTATGGACTGTGGCATGACAACAAAGTTTAATACGTAGTGTTAAACAGTTTTTTATCAAAATTTATTTATGGAGTGCTTTTAAATTGATTTCTTCTAGCATATACTAGTACCACACACTAGCTTGTTAGCTTCTTTCTATATAGCTAAGACACTGCATAGAGTACCATGACATTTATTTCAGACCCTAAATTTTATCAGTGTGTTCATTCAAGCAGAACCCTTATAACATGCTCGTTTTACAAGCATGTGAAAGTTCTAATAAATGATAAGAATCTTAAAATTGTCTCATTAACTCGTCAACAAGGATCACCGAAACATTACTAATAGTGCTGAAATTTACATTCTGTAATGACATGGAAAAATTAGCCCCATAAAATGGATTTGTTTGTTTGTTTTGGAATTTCGCACAAAGCTACTCGAGGGCTATCTGTGCTAGCCGTCCCTAATTTAGTAGTGTAAGACTAGAGGGAAGGCAGCTAGTCATCACCACCCACCGCCAACTCTTGGGCTACTCTTTTACCAACGAAAAGTGGGATTGACCGTCACATTATAACGCCCCCACGGCTGGGAGGGCGAGCATGTTTTGGCGCGACTCGGGCGCGAACCCGCGACCCTCAGATTACTAAGTGCACGCCTTAACGCGCTAGGCCATGCCGGGCCCCCCATAAAATGGAAAGAATGACAAAATATTATCTTGCGCTAGTCCTTTTGCACAATAATGTTGTACGTTAGGTTTGTGGTCTTTACTGCCCTCCTCGTTTTCATTAACACACTGCATTTTAAATAACACGTGAACATTTACGTGGTCCTGGTAGGCATCCATCTTTGTGATTTTGTTCACTTTTCGGCAGTTCATGCAGGACGTTGTGGATCCATCCTTCCTTTTCAAGAGCACAATAAGTGATGCCCAATGTAGTCAATGGTTCTGTCAGCCCTTGTTCCTTCCTGGAAACTATCATCCTGGTATGCAAGTGCGACTCGCCTCACTAAATGGCACAGTGGAGCTGCAACTCCTGTATCGATATCATGAGATATTTTATTTGTATAGACTAAGTCATGAGGACCACTATAGAAGGTAGCTTAATATTACAGGAGCATGTCATGCAATCTTTGACATTAATCATCTGTAAGTCCTCCACAGCTACAGTCAAATAGCGCTTGTAAATAAAGTGGCAAGCTGTCCTTATGTGAGGATTTGATATCAGACCTGCTATATCTCTCGTCAAAGGTAACTACATTTGATGTTCTCTAATGTGAAAGTAATACCTGCACATCTTTACACTTTGCAAGGTCTTATACAGACATGATTCGAATTTTACGGTTTATTGTGTTCATGGACCTAATTATGACAGTTTTATTCTTGAGATACACTACAATTCTTTCAAACATTAATCTTCCAGGACATGGTGGAGTATTTGATTTACTATGACTCAGTCAGTAAGTGTAAATTTATTAATATGTCCTGGTATGGGTTTTCACTTTTTGGTGAGACAATGACTGATCTCCTTGTTATAACCGGAATTTTAAACTCAGACTTAGAAACTGCTATGTAGTTTACAATAATTTCCTGGTCATTCACTGCGAATCTTTTTGAAGCTAGCCTAACTTCACATTCATATCTCCCCATTAAATCAGTTCCCAATATGTCCCTCTTTCTGAATATCAATCATGTCATGAGGTGTGGATAAATTACCTTCAGTAAAGGTACCTTCCAACTTGCTTTTTGACAAACCTTTATTTGTGCTCGCTGTTGCATCAATCCACTTTCTGTTATCATTGTTGAAGATAAGTTCACAACTTTAATAACCAAATCTTGTCAAACTATTTTACCAGTAGAACACGTGTCAACCAACATACTGCAGGCTTTCCATTAATAAATAAGTGGATTGGTTTCTTTCAATAATGAACTTCCTAACTAATTCGGGAAATATGGGGGCATTTTTAGTATAATTTTTTTCCAAAAATCCCTTTCTTCTCGATGTCATGTTAGCTCTTTGTTGTTCCTTTGATCTGGTTGGGCTCTGTCTTTCTGACTTACAGTCTCGGATATACGGACCATGTGCTCCACAGTTACAATATTTTCCTTTTTCTGACTTTATTTTAGACAACTGTTTATTCTATACAGACATTTATCTGGAGTTTGGAGTCATATGTCCTGTTTACACATTAACCACCCATTGGCTTGCAGTGTATTTCTTCCTCTCTGTGTAACGATCTATCTAATTAACATTTTTAGTTCTTCTAGACTATCGTCAGAGGGGTTTATGTTTCGAATATTACAATATCTGATTGTTTCGTAACTTCTAGAGAGTGTCTTTAGTAGTTTATTTGCGACTTTAATAAATTCAAATATCATCTGCAACTGGAAAGCTTACTTTACTGTAACATAGTTTTCATATCCTCGTCTGTTGTAACGTCTATACATTGGCCACGTGCCAACGAATCAGTCATTTTTCCATTCTACAAGTTCGGTTAATGTCCCTATTCCATCCATTCCCTGTTCTGGAACTATGTTCTGGATACTTCCTTCTAGTATGTTAATTTACACCTGGTGGATAACGAAGTTGACAGTTGTTACCGCTCTCAGTTGAAATATTGCTTAATGTTGTCAAAGCTGTTTCTTTTCAATGGCCAACAAGAAAGAATGCTTGCTGTTCATATTCCGTTCTATAAATCATTTTGAAAGGGGGTTGGTATGTCTCTCCTAACACCTTTTTATCATAATCTGTTGGTGTTTTTTTTTGTTCATCGATTTCGTACAACTGGCCAGTTAAATTCTGGAACTTAATTTAGTTGTGTCATGGCCAGAGTAGTCCAGAAAGGTCATGCAATCATAAACGGCACAACAGTAATGGTAGCACGTTAGCCTATTCCACATGTAATGGTAAATCGTGTCTTAGGTCGAAATTCTTGAGCAGATGCAGAAAGATATATTTGTTTTTAAATTTCGCGCAAAGCTACGCGAGGGCTATCTGCTCTAGCCGTCCCTAATTTAGCAGTGTAAGACTAGGGGAAAGGCAGCTAGTCATCACCACCCACCGCCAACTCTTGAGCTACTCTTTGACCGTCACGTTATAACGCCCCCACGGCTGAAAGGGCGAGCACGTTTGGCGCGACGGGGATTCGAACCCGCGACCCTCAGATTACGAGCCGAACGCCTTAACCCATCTGGCCATGCCGGCCCGAAAGATGTATGAACGGCTTAACCTTTGCATTTACTAATTGTTATGTTCTTTTTAGTCTGTCATTGATGTTATGCTAATCAGGTTGTAATAGTATTTCTGTGGCATTCCTTCAGTGTTGACGTTAGAGTCTTTTGGTAAATCTTTGATATATTTCTGTAATTATTCAATATTATTGTCGTAATTCCTCTGTATATTTTAATAGCTCGTCAATCTTGTCTTCAATCATGTTTAATTTCGTTTTCAATATTGTCTGTTTTTTAATTATTCTTATAAATTCTACTGTCTTGTCTCTTGATGTTTATTTTTTATATTTTCTTTCTTTTGTAGTTCTTAATTTAATTTTTGTTCTTGACCTTCTTTTAACTGTTTCATAATTTCTCATAAGGTTTCAAGCTCGCTTCGCGATCAGGTTGTCGTCACGTTCACGTTGAAAATTGGCCAAAATTCAATTTAACTTATACCCAAATAATCCCACTTTTGACACCAGTATTATAATGCGTTCTATTGTTAGATATGTTCATCTCGTTGACTTGGTTAAACTAATGTCAACGCCGTGTAAGGACAGCAAGTTAATTTATTTCATCAATAACATTTACTATGGGCTATCTTTACATTAACGCAAGTTATAGACCTAACATACTGATGCATTTAATACAAAATTTCTTGATTGATAACAAATACTGATTAATCTTCTGATAACTTTAAAGAAGCACCAAGTCTTACTGAACAATTCTACTCGATCAAGGAAACTTCTTGATTTTTAGCTAACAAAGAAATTAATGAAAATTTAGCTTTCAACAATATTGTACAGTGGTCTAGCGTGTATTATGATAAAGTATAGAGAAATAGTCTAGTTTGTATTTTGATAATGTACAGTAAAGCATTATCGTCTGTATTATTATAACGTATAGCAAAAGAACCTAATATGTGCGATACGATAATCTACACAAAACATTCTACTCCGAGATATGATAATTTATAGCAAAATATAAAGCTATTCGCGGGTTACCTGCACTAGCTGTCTCTAATTTTGAAGTGATAGACTAGAGGAAAAGCAGTTAGTCATCACTATTACCCACCAACTCTTGGGCTACTGTTTCCCACAAATAGTTGGATTGATCGTAACATTATAACACCGCATGGCTGAAAGGGCGAGCAAGTTCGGTGACGAAATTCAAGCTCACGACTTGAATATTACAAATCGAATGCCCTAACCATCAAGTGACAATAGTCCCGAGTAAATCATAACTTTTATTGTGATGATCTGTTTTAAGACGTAGTTTGTTAAATTATGAGAAAACAGCCTAGACTGTACTATGATAATATAAAGTTTGTTTGTTCCTTTTGAATCTCGAGCAAAGCTACTCAAGGGCTATCTGCGCTATCCGTCCCTAATTTAGCAGTGTAAGACAAGAGGGAAGGCAGCTAGTCATCATCACCCACCGTCAACTTTTGGGCTACTCTTTTATCAACGAATATTGGGATTGACCGTCTCATTATAAAGCCTCCACGGCTGAAAGGTCATGTTTGGTGTGACAGGGACTCGAACCTACGACGCTCAGATTACAAGTCGAGTGCCTTAACCACCTGGCCATGCCTAGCCGATAATATAAAGTGAAACAAAGTAAGGTATATTAATGTAACATAGTAAAATATAGATTGTATTGAAATCATATTAACAATTAAATTATAGCATTTTGTAATCATACAATTAAAAATATTCATTAAAGAGGTTAACGGAAAAACACGACGTTTTTACGTCGTCTTGAAGAGTTATTTGCAGTACAGCTGTTTTGATTATTTATACATTTGTTGCTAGTCACGTGATGTTATGTTTTCATGTTACTTACATAACTTACTGGCCGACCTTCACAACACGTCACGCCACGTACACCAAAACAATGACTTGCTAGATTTTCGTCCCTGTTCGTTTTTGTTTTAATGTTATTATTTTCAACACGATTCTCTAATATTTACCATAGCTGTAATATTGTGAGACTAAACTAGAATTACAGTCTTATCAAATAAAACTGTGGATTTGTTGTTTGTAGTTGGTGTATGGCGTGATCGACTATCGAGGTTCCCTGGTCAGTTATGTAAATAAGGTAAAAACATAATATCACAAGACTTTCAGCAAACGTGTATGTATTGAAAATAACATACTTGTAAATAGCTCGTGAACAAGATGTGGAAATATGTAGTGTTTTTAAGTGGTAGTTATTGACGACTTTAGTAAATATATTTTAATTGTGTGATTAGAAAACTTTAATGACGCATTTGGTGTTATGCTAATATATAGCGATCCATTATGGCGATGTGTAAATAAACAGCCTGGTTTATAACTTACAATGGAAATACATTAAGTTAATTGCATACTGTTTAGTCAAAACACATTTTCGTTCCACATGTTTCGGAGAAATAAGAAAAATTCTTAATTTCTCTCAACGAGAGGAATTATGATATTTAGATAATTAGGTTCGATATACTCTTTGTTCTTTGTTTTCTGTTAATTACAAAACTACACAGTGGGCCATCTGTGATTCTCCCACCGTGAGTATCAGGCCCTCATATTTTGTGGGTATAAGCCCTCAAATTTCGCGCTATGCTAAATGAGGGGGTGGGGGGCTACATACCTATAGCCAAGCTATCTAAAATAAACACTGATATGGCTAAAATATTCATCAATAGTTTTGATTCACACGTATGTAAACTAGAGGAAGTTCACTTGCAGAAATAATTATAAACAGGTAAAATATACCGAAGAGAATATTAACTATCCAAAAGAGAATTTAAGTAGTAAGTATTTGTTAAGAGGTTTGTAATAAATGTCTATATTAATTTGAAACTGTGCATATCCGAACTAGAATACAAAACAATAAATATGAATATAATCATACAATATGTTGTAAATAGTTAATATTAACTACAGTTAATCTCAATATTATATGTGAAAAGGTTTCTTTTGAATTTTCGCGTAAAATTACACGCACTATCTACGCTAGCCGTCCGTAATTTAGCAATGTAAAACTAAAAGGAAGGCAGCTGGCCATCTTCCACCGCCAACTCTTGGGCTACTCTTTTACAAACAAATATTGGAATTGACCGTCATATTATTACGTTCTTACAACTGAAATGGCGAGCATGTTTGGTGTGACAATTATGAGTCGAGAGCTCTAACCACCTGACCATGCCGGGCCACATCGAAAAGAAATTTATCTTACATATATCAATAAAATAATTTTATTTGGTAAATATCGAAGATAATATATGAAGTTAAAAATACCAAGATAATTTAAAATAGTAAATATTTAAAAGAATCTGGAATAGTATGTGTGTTTTATAGTGTGTATATTTTATAATGTGTGTATCTTATAGTATCTTTGTGTCTTATAGTGCATGTGTGCGTTGTGTGCTTTATAATATGTGTATTTTGTAGTACGTATGTTTTATACTGTTTGTGTTTTATAGTAATTATGTGTATCTTACAGTGTGTGTGTTTTATAGTAAGTGCGAGTATTTTATGGTTTGCTTTTTATAGTGTGCGTTTTCTTAGCACAAAGCCACGTCGAGCTATCTGCCGAGACCACCGAGGGGAATCAAACCCCTGATTTTAGCGTTGTAAATGCGTAAACTTACCGCTATACCAGGTGGGGACTTGGAATAGTAAATATACGAAAGACGATCCAAGGTAGTTGTGAGTAAGAGAATATGAGCAAGTAAAAATCCAGAACAGAACATAAAATAATTTGTATTTAAAAGAAATATTTAATATTGAAAACAGTATCTGAACAGTAAATAAATAAAAGAAAGCCTTCCCTCAATGACTAAACGATAAATCTGCATAGTTATAACACTAGAAATTGAATCTCAATACCCGCTATGGACACAGCACAGATACTTTACTGTGCAACTTTGCTCTTAACAACCAACTAGTCTTGAAAATAATTCAACCAATATATATTTTTATATATGTATTTAAAAATCGAAAAACTAATTATTCAAAAGAGAACAAACGTAATAAAATCTGAAGTGCTGAATATCTAAAAACTTATGTTTGTTTTAATGCAAATCCACAGAACAAATTACCTGCGTTCTATAGATCAGGGGAAATCGGACCACGGATTTTAGCGTTATAAGCCCATAAACGTACCGCTGACTCAGTGGGGAATTCGGTCGATTACACGAAAAATAAATAACGAACAGCTGACGAAAAATAAAAATACACTTTTGATAGATACACACACTCCTGTTACCAAGAGCTATCTTCGTCAGCCGTCACCTAATTTTGACCCAATAGACTAAACAAGAGACAGCTAGTTCACTGTAACCACCGCCACGTTACCCTCATAACACACCCACAGCCCACAGTGTGGAGAGTGGTGTTTTTATGGCATTGGGTCGCGAATCCTCAATCCTCGCATTCAAAGTCTGGGCACCTTAACTATTAGGCTACGCCTGATCTAAAACTCAACCAACGGTTAATTTTCTCAAATGTCATAAAAACACTAAAACTTAAGAGAACGTTACAGTCAAAATCAAAAGAAAATTCACGAACTCGAGGGTATTAACATGGTAAAAAATTAAAATTAGTTGGTATGGTAAGAGTAAAAATATTTTTTTTAAAACCTCACGTAAGGTATGAAATAGCGAAGATCCGGTATTCAAGTTCAATTGACCAAAACAAACGTAAAAATTTCTAAAACGTTAGTAAAAATAAGAAGAAACACTACGGTGGACAATTTTAACAACAGAAAGTGACTTTAGTAACAACAGAGTTATTTACGTTTATTTAAATTTTCTTTCGAAGTCTGTCCAGAAAATAATGTTGTAATGTTACAATAAACCGCTACGAGAAAAAAAAAAAAAAAAAAAACCGTTACTCTGACATTCTGTTTCCGTAGTTAGATATTTAATATTAAAAACAATACCAATAATTGTTTAGTCAGCTCCGTAGTCTTTATAGGACTGTTCGTCTTCCAACTATTCGAGTTCATTTCGTACACATGACGTACCATTTAATATCTTTAGTTTAACTGATAAAAAACGAAAGAGATAAAAGTGGGCGTTACCAATACACTTAACAATAAACAAAGATAAGAACTGACCAATGGCGGCTTTCGTTTCCATTACCAAGCGCACTCTGGCGTTCAAGTAGCTGATCTTATTCACTTAGAGGATAGTCAGAGATTTTATCCAAATATTTCATCACTTATTGCTAAATTGTGTAAAAGGGTAAAATTACATACATTAAAACTTAGCTGTTATTGTCAGAATCGCCATCGCTCGAACCAATGAGAAAGACTTCCCGCAATTTTCTGGCTAAACTTACGTAATATTTAACTGTTCTGTTTCTTTATATCAATAATATTAGATTCAGTCCGTTTTCTCCCCTTTTTTACATTTTAAAAATAATTTATTTAGAGAAAATCTAACAAGTGCAATAGACGAGTTACGATGCTAGTTTGATTTTAAGCACATAACTGGTTATGTTTGCTGAGCTCATCACGAGTATCGAAACCTAATGTTTAACGTTACAAGCTCTCAGACTTGCTCTTGAGCCAATGGCGGGAAGGGTAGAGAGCAGTTTGATGATTTAAACTTGTCTTTAATTAACTGAAGGCAGACTCCATCTTCATTTTGATTTTATACGTTCAACGTTCTATAGCACTAATTTTGACAGCGAATGTGAAGTAATTATTAGTTGCAATTTTTAACTTGTCTGTATGTTTGAACGCTATATAAATACTAAACCACTATGGTAATAAAGTATAAAAATTACCATTATTCACATGGCTCATATTTTATTAAATTGACTCAATATTTTATAAATTACCTTAAATATGACAATTCTGCTTATTTGCTGTTATATATATATATATATATATATATATATATATTTAGTCTAATTCTTGTGGAAAGCGACGGCGGTGCGAAATAATTTATGGCGTAACAAAAACAGATGGATTAATAAAACAAACAGGGTTAGTACATATATATGGAGTTACATAATTAAGCGAAAATGATTTGATGAAAATTGGTCCAAAAATAAGCTCGTACTTAGAGATTTTTTTTAAGAGTAAACAGCTGGTTACAAAGAACTCCAAGTTTTTTTCTCAAGAATGCTAGTTTATTCCAAAAAACAAACAACACTCACACACCTTCTGTAGAGTGCAACTCTTTAACTACATTACTTTGGATATTGACAGAGAAATGTGTTAAGACCATTCAGCCAAGCAAGTTTCCGCCTATTTTAACCGATCATTTCGGGAGAGAGAGAGAGAGAAAAAAAAAGGAATAGAGGCTATCTTAGGATAGATAGGTCACTCTTCTTAAGTATATCTGACCGTATGTTCGTTGGCAGCTTTAATACTTCGAGAAAAAAAAAAAAGGCCCATAACTCATTACACCGCCTATTGCAGATTATGAGCGACCCTTTATGGTATCGGTCGGCAACAGCTGCAAGTCGTCTAACCTAAATGATTCCCATTGTACAGTACTTACACAGAAAAAGAAAAATTTTAAAATGATTAACAAGCCACATGGGAACTTATAGATACGAACAAAGGTTAAGAGCTTTTCTCTTTTCACAGTGAAAAAATAAAATAAACGTGTGTGTATATTATTCTATTCCCAGTCACACAAGGGGTTATCTGTGCTCTGTCTGGCTTGGTGATAGCTAAACTGAGTTGTTCGATTTTAAAACAAAAAACTGCAAGGGCTGACTTGTTTTGTTGCCTCAAAATTTCGTTGGCGGTTAAACACAGATTACATATCAGATCCTCTTTGAAAAGCATTTTCCGGGAATGTGTATGTGCGCGCTGCCATTTCGTTAAACGCGAAATTAGCACATATTAAACTGAATCCAAAACACGAGTAATTTGTAACGGAGTATTTTGGTTTGTTTTGAATTTTGCGCAATGTTTGTTTTGGAATTTCGCACAAAGCTACTCGAAGGCTATCTGTGCTAGCCGTCCCTAATTTAGCAGTGTAAGACTAGAGGGAAGGCAGCTAGTCATCACCACCCACCGCTAACTATTGGACTACTCTTTTACCAACGAGTAGTGGGATCGACCGTCACATTATAACGCCCCCACGGCTGAAAGGGCGAGCATGTTTGGCACAACCGGGATGCGAACTCGCGACCTTCGGAGTATTTTAGCAGGATGTTTATATTCATTTATATCCTGTTATATTTTGGTTTCTGCTACCAGTAGAATACAAACCAGTGGAATATCTCAACATTTCTTTGAACAATATAGGATGTGAGTTTGGCAAAACCAGAGATATCACTGGCAAATTACTAAGTTAGTCAGTTATTTGGTTTATTGCATTGCTCTAGGTTTGTTTATAATGAAGTATTACATATAACCGAAATACTTTAAGTAGGAGAAAATCATATATATTTATTTTAGATTTATTCTAAGAACATGTATGTAAAAGTAAAGGAAAATATGATAATATGTCCAAAACACTACAGTTAACATATCCAGTGCCAATGAGACCTTTCGCCAAATACCAGGTCTCGTTGACTTGACTGGGATACAAGAATTTTATCTTACTTCAAGTGCTTCTCTTAAATCTAATACTTGGTTAAAGACAAACTCACAGCATTGCCTTGATAGTACGAGTTTCTAATAATAACATACACGTCTTATTTTATTACTTTAAACAACAACTGAATGGTGAAAGTTGTGAGTCAAACATTCTAGTATTCACACATATTATAGATGTGTCAGCATACTAAGATCCAAGTATCTATCACATGTGGACACACTTTAAAACAACATTTTAATTAATCCAAGCTTGCCGCAGCAATCGCCACAAATTACTAATTACAAACTCTAACATTACTCTCATAACAAAAAGACCAAAACTTACGTCATCAATACCTCACCCTACACACAATTACTACAGTTGCTTATAATCCCATTTTATATGTTTAAACGGCAAAGCCTGAAAAGAGGGGGTAGGCTAATTTTTGTTTTAATTTGGCAAGGTTAGAATTAATTCGAAAGTAATGTTATGAAAAACGCATGTTATTAAAGGAATTTCTATAATTTTATTGTAAATTCGTAATAATTAATAAAAATCTGATCTAGATAAGAAAGATAATATTTACTGGTACTGTACAAAACAAAGTATAATTTTCCGCCATTCTTGGCGTATTAAAAGAAGGGGGGACAAGCACACGTGTGGCGATTGAAAGTTGAAGAGGGTCTGTCTCTTCTTTCAGTCTCAAGGTCAAGGGCAAACTATATCGACACAGACATTAAGAATAAGTAGACACACAATTCATCACCAAACCAAACCGTCTGTTCCTCCATTAAGTACAGATACCAACAGGCACGCGGACTTTTTTTCTTTTTTTTTTATTGTACATCCCCTTCTCAATTCCACACCCTCTCATCTGGTTTTCCAGTACGGTAAGAACAGGCAAAAAGTTTCAGATGGCCGTAAGACATGTTACGACAACAATCTTTTTCGATTTTTTTTTTGTCACTTGTAGACATACTGTAAGCACAAACATTTGTTCATAAATAACAGAGAGTAAAACGTCAAATGTTGGTTCGCTAAAACAACAACAACAACAACAAAACATAACTTCAAACACGGAACATGTGAAACATCATTACAGGCATAAAATATTCATAGAAAATAATAAATTCTTGAAAGACGCACTTACCTCCTAGTAGGAAAAACGGGGGATATACAAATGGTCTATATAGACTATACGGTTCTGAATGTTAATAATATGTGAGTGGGAAGCAACAGTTAAACTACAGAACAAATATCAGACAAGACAGCGTCTAGAAAAAAGAACCATGTACGTCTTTTTACCAGATTATTTTAACCTAGAATAGAGGCAAAAAGTGGTCCAACTTGGCACAACAGATGGCGTGAAAGCTGCAGAAAGATTCCCATTAGTTAAGAGTAACCTGGTACAGCTAACAGTACCTAAGCTAACATAGGCTTGGCATATATATATATCCTATACACAGAGACGTTACTAGCTCCAGGCGGGCGCGGCTCCGGGAACAAAGGGTTAAAAGGGTTGGACTTACAGAGCCCTTACAGGTCTTCAAGCTGAACAGCCAGGCTTGTAAGACGCGACGCAGAAAGAAACAAAGGCAGCCATGACAGTGATGGTCCAAAAGCTTTTGGCTACATCAGTAAGTAATTTTATAAATTTTTTGGGGTTGTTTCGTACCACACATTATACTATCCGAGATCTTGAGTTTCACCATAGATTTACTAAAAGAAAATGTATCCTGTCCATTTGAAAAACTATTTGAACTAAAGGTCAACTCAGTATAAAGATAAAACCCTTTTACTGATGTAAATAAGATAACAGATGTTTTACGTTGTCGATATCTATCTCTACGTTATCGGGTAACACAACAATCTATGTGACGTAGTAAATGTTAAATGTTCTGTTAACTAGTTTCCACAATTATAGGTCTCCAGGCAACAAACAGCCACCGCTGATCATTAAAACCTGAAAAGTTTTTTTTATATAAAATACTTACTACTGTTCGCTATTAATACGTACGTAACACATCATTAAAACTACCATTAAATCCTAGCGATTCGGTAGCAAACAGTGATTAAAAAAAGACTTTTATCACTGATGAGTGAGAACTAAGTTATGGAAACAGTCGCCACTGACCGTTAAAAAGTCTCTTTCCACTGGTCAGTAAGTACTATTTTATCACTATTCATCACCGAGAGGCAAGCAAACAACTAAGGAGACTCCTGCTATTGATAAATCTTATAAGTATTGACCACCGACCTTGAAGAAAATCTGTCTCTACTGATAAAAAGAATTACATTTTTATTAATGAGTGCAGTGCAGCAGGAAGCTAGTGACAATTAAGAATGTTACCACCGGTCAGTCAGGACAATATTATTAGAGCTGATCACTGAGTATAGATAGTTTCCACCACTGACCATTAACAAGAAGTTCCATTACCGGTAAGTGCTAAATTGTTAGTGGTGACCATTAAGTAGTATAGACGATACAAAAGGCAAGCACTGCGATCCACTGACACATGACTTCAGCTAAATAAAATATTTGACTTGCACCTAAATACTGCGTTTTGGAAAGTAGCTCTTCATTAATGACTAAACATTATTTGAGTGGTCCGACCACTGCTGTGAAACAATGTGACACACGATATGTGTAAAGCATGTCATTCCTGGGGATCTCTGGGGCATCGATCCCCCAGACAACTTTAGAAAACTTAATGTCATTTTAACTACTAATGCTGTATACAAACAACGTAATGCACTGAATTAAAAGAAGCAACTTTAAATACATGACATGAAGAAAGTAGTCAGGACATGAGTGGTCTGAGTGACCTCACTGCTAACAACGGTTCTGCTTCCTCGGTTTTAATATTAAATCCGTTGAACAGATAAGAAGTTGAAGTGAATAGTGTTAATGAAACTACAGTTTTGTGCAAGATAAAATGTTCGCATTTAACTTAAATAATAAAGTAATAAGCGTTTTAGGAAATTGCCCTAGAATTTACCCCCCTTTCAAGTGTTATTTGTTGGTTATTTCTCCATTAGTTTATATATAGTTATATTTGTCCAACATTACATGGTATCACTAAAACAAGAGACTATTTTCACTCACAACTTTACTGTTTCTGTTTCAGTATTTCTGCCACAGTTAATTAATTATTTTATATCAAATATGTAAACACAAATGCCCTGTTCACCAAGAAGTTTATAAAATACTGGTAAAAGGCAACATTTTGGAAGGAAATTCAGAAGACGTCAACCTATGACGTCATCACTCATTTCATCACGTTAATAAGAAGGGACAATCGTCAGAACTTGTTACATTTAAGATATATGTGCGCTAAATCAAGATTATTAGATCTCCTTTAAAACTGGTTTTTGATGCGAAAAGCAGTTACAACATTCAGCATGCTTGTTTAATAATTATAAACATTATAGTATTTTTCGCTTCCCCCGAAAACAAAAGACAAAGCTGTAGTGATTTTCGTGTGTGTTTATTATGCGTGTTCTTTTGATGCGTGTTTATTATGTGTGTTCTTTTGATGCGTGTTTATTCCTTACAATATTTCAGTGAAGTTACGTTAAGTACTTCGGACTCAATATAAATTTAATATTTTGATTTATAAAATTTAAAACAGGTGACAGGCAACATACAAAAGCAAGTTTTAGTGTTCAAGCTTAGACCTAAACAAACCACTATTCTTGAAGACGTACCAGTACCAGTTCAGAGCGTGCTTAGAAAACAAGTTTAGATACAACATTATGGTTATTATCTCTCGTTGTTTCTTACATTTGTGGCCATTATTGTGAATGTTTATACACATAATTTCCCTTTCATAAGTGCGTATTTCATTTCCGCCCACATGGCTTGAGGGTATTATAATAACAAGTGGTTTTATCAGTTTGTGTAGTGAGTTTATTGAAATTATAAAACAACCTCAAGAAAGATCATATTCAGTTTATAAGTTGATCCAAGCAAATAAAGCACTGATCAGTTCTTTTAAAGACGAACAGTTACACCGTAGAGTATAACAAATTTTCAATTACGTTGACAAATATATAGAATATAACAAGAGTTTTTAACAATGTTGATAAAGCACAACACCATAGAATATAACACGAATTTTTAACAATGCTGACAAAGCACAGCACTGTAAAGTATAAGAATGATTTTAAACATAACACAAAAGAGTAAAACCTGTATCTCTAACTATGTTGATAGAGCACAACACTATTTTTAACAATACCAAAAGCATAAAGTTATAGAGTATATCGAATTTTTAACCATACTAATAAAGCACAACGTTATAATTACAGAGTGTAACTGAATACAGGATTGCAAGTTGGTTAATTGACCAGTTAAATTGTATCAATATATCATTTATTTTTTGACTGGTCAAAAAATCTAAAACCACTGTTAAATATTGTAAATATATGCGTCTTAGTACAAGTTTTTCAGTTAATTTTATATCCAAAATTCCTTCTCCTTCGGTATAGATCTTAGAATCACATCTATTATAAAATAATTCAAAATGTTACAAAGTTTCAATCAACACAATAAAACTGTATTTATAGTTTCATTGTCAAATGTTTCTTATATATTTTTTTACAGATGAGATGTTATACGAATGTAATATAATGCATGAGCTCAGTAGGTTTTTATCTCTTCAACAGTTGAATCCTTTGAAGGTAAGCGATGTCATACTGTATGTCGTAATATAATATCCTTCTATTTTAAGTAGTCAACAGCTATGACATTTCTAACTTGCGTTGCAAGTTGATTACAATAATATATAAAAAAACAAGTGACCGTTATTCACTCTAACACTTAATAATATTATCTATTCATCATAAACATGAGTGTTCTATACAAGCAGTCAGGTTTTAAAAACAATAAATAAAGTGTTTGACTATATTTAACATTATGTAAGTCGTAAAGTTCCCAAACGTTGATATAATGGATAACTGAAGTAATAGTTAAATACAACATTACAGAGTTCAACTACTGATAGATAATAACAGATTTTGTTCAACATTGCTGCTAACGTACAACAGAACATATTTTTAACAACGATGATAGAATACAATGTTATAGAGGGTATAACAGATTTTAAACATTACTTGCAGAGTAAAACACTACAAATTATAACAAATTCTCAAGACTGGCAACAGAGAATACTACCCTAGGTTTAACAGATTCTCAACGCTGCTGATATGTTATAACATATTACCAACAT
This sequence comes from Tachypleus tridentatus, assembly GCF_004210375.1. Taxonomy (NCBI): domain Eukaryota; kingdom Metazoa; phylum Arthropoda; class Merostomata; order Xiphosura; family Limulidae; genus Tachypleus; species Tachypleus tridentatus. The sequence goes on from NC_134829.1 coordinate 34,637,290, forward strand.
ACTTGTATAATAAATGAGTAACACACGGATATGCCTAAAAACCTTTACAAATACTGTTCATACTGCAAGCCTAACAAGTATTTATAATTACGAGAGCGATTGTTTGTAGCTACTGGTAGCCAGCACCCTGTCGACAAACTGGTAACCAGCAGTAAAAATGTATAAACATAACTGATATAGACATTCTCTTACTAAACACCACTGATAGACTGGCTGTCAACACTAAGTACAACAATAAGTTCGAAAAGTGAGAGCAATTCTTTAAAAATGATGTTTACGGTGACATTAAAATCACATCTTGAGAAAGTTGTTGTTTGGAGAACATGCTGTTGTTGTTCCTCTGAAAAGGTTTCAACGGAAAACTCTGATATTCTGTTTTCTTTTGTGTAGCTGACGGAAAAATGTCCACTCAAGAATTTTCTAAAATAAATGACAACCACTTAAGCGTTTACCGTAAGCTGATTCTACCGATAAAGATGTTAATGTGAGTCAAAATACAAACTAAGGAAAAGAAAATAAGTCGAAATGTTTATAGCTAATAATTTTTAAACTCAACACCCGTCCATATATAAACTAGTTTCTTAACCCAATAATGTTAACCATAACTGAACATTATTTTGATTAAGTTCTGTATTTTGTTCTATGTTTGTATTAAAAAACATATTTCATTACAGGGATAATTTTTTAGTTAATTGCTTTTCTGATTGGGTGGAATTTTCACCGGCGTTTTTGTATTTAACACATGTTAAAATGTGGTACTGTGCTCAAGTTATAAAGATATACAGAACGTTACGTCAGTTCTTGCACACAACATTGTCTAAACGTTGTTTATTTGTTTAGTGTTAGGAGTAAACTGACAACATACGTTTTCATGGTGTCTAGTTCTGAAAAACAAACTGGTAGGACCTTTCAAAAATTGTTTATTAATTTTCGTATTTCAAATCGAATAAAACAGTTTTAAGAAACTTCATTCAAAGTGGGATATTTTCGGTCATTACAGGGAAATTCTGAATTTCGTTTTACTTTAGTGGGTTTCCTTAAAACATTTTTCATTAAAATGCTGAATTTTGTAAAAGGATCCTAAAACCGTGCTACTTGTAGTTTTTCCTTGATTTGTAATATTATTTACAGGGTCTTTGTAGTACGTTGTTTTATATATGACGATTTCGTGTAACTTACAGATAGGATCTCAACATTTTACATGTAAACTAACCTTCCAAGTTAATGAAAATATTCAATACTCAAAACCACAAATTACAGAACATGATCCATGACATAACTAGGTGGGAGAAGAGTTTCTATGATCAAAGAGTGGAATACCAAGAATCCCTGAGATAACTAGGTGGGAGAAGAGTTTCTAAAATAATTTTTTAATCAAAACACTCTGACATAATATTAGTTGAGAGAAGAGCTCTAAGGTCAAAAGTGTGAAATACTAAGAATCCATGACATAGATAGACGAGAGGAAAGTTCCTAAGATCAAAATTTAAGCCCGAGATTACTCGATGGGAGATGAGTTCTAAAGTCAAGAATTTAAAACAAAAGATAACTGGCATAAATGAATAGGATAAAATATTCCAAGTCGACGGACAGCTATGACTACCTTACCTACCCTGATCTAAAAGCAGTTAAAAATATACCTCAAAGTACCGACTTATAGAGCTGTATATATAATGAATAAGTGTAACCATAATAACAATTATGATAATTTATTAATAGAAATAACAAGCCTGTTTACGTATCGACACACACACATACGTTATCTATACATCTATATATATATAAAACCAAAACATATACAAGTTTCTACCTGTGCATACTATAAGTATGTTATATGTACATACTTTTAAGTAATATTTATTTAGTTTGGCACGGCTACTGAAATCATAAAAGATTTATTAACCAATTAAAACAACTACTCATGCAAATTAAATCAACTTTTTTTACTATCATCAACATTACTGTTTATTAATCGAACGTTAATTTTCCAACATTGCCTAAGCCTTAATAATTAGTTTGTTTGAAATTAAATGTAAGCAACGAACTTGATTGATACCACTGTATGAGCACTCTCAGTCGAACTGCTCATACTGTTAGAAAGCGAATAAGAACCATAAATGGAGACACAAACAGAGGGTAACGTTGTACATTAATAAGCACCTAACACTCAAGCACCTAGCATGACCCACGGAGGAAAAAAACAAAACTCACTGGGTTTATATACAGTCACATGTACATTAGTGTTGTTGAAGTACGTTAAAGACACCAGTACGATATCAATTATGTTCATCTGAGCGGATCGATTAAAGGCTACTGGAATTGCGAATAATATGGAGCGGTGCTAGCTCTGCGCAGCGCATGGCGGATGAAACCTTAACGGAAGCATCCGGAAGAACAAAAATGAGTAAGATGAACAGAAACGATGGAAATCATCTTCGCAATAAATTCATAATAACTGAATTGGACAAAAGTTAAAGGGCATTTATCTATGTACGCAAGCACGGCAAAGTAATTATTTCCGAAAACAAGAAAATAATT